>NC_067154.1:14759047-14954047 GCF_903995435.1 Acomys russatus | reverse complement strand
CAAGGATGCATGTAGTCAACGAAATTGAGACTGAGTTGTAAGAGAAAAGAGAGTTTTTTTTTCCAACAAATAATATAAACAGTTCTATGAATATAATAGTCTCAGCATGGATCCTTTTAAAGGTAGGCAATGTGTTTATATTAAAATATTTGAGACCAAAAGAGCATTGCATGAAGCCTTTTAGAACAAAGCATGAGATGACAGTGTGGGGCAGGGGGTGGAAGAAGCTGGGAAATTATGCTTCATGAACACTAATCAGAAATGAGCCTTGGCTGGAATGAAGTGGGAAAGAAGCCAATGCACAGTAAGGTGCAGGCCATGAGAAATGGCTCAGTGGGTGAACTACTTGTGGCTCAAGTTCAAAGACTAAAGTTTGGATCCCCAAAATTGAGTTGTCTAGATGGACTAACAGAAGCAGCAAGCTTGGAGTTCTATGGGCAATAAATAAAATCAATAAAATGTGAGGACTGACTGAGAAAAGACTCCAGTGTCAACCTCTGGCTTCCAGACACTTGGGCACACAGATGTTTGCCAGCATATCTGTCCAAAGGCATATACACATGCATTCACACCACATGCACATACACATGTGGAAAAAGAACAAAAACAGGGTGTGGTGGCTCTTGGGAGGCAAAGGCAGGTGGATTTCTGTGAGTTCGAGGCCCGTCTGGTCTACAAAAACAAGTCCAGGATAGACACGGCTAACATGGAGAAACTCTGTCTTCAATAGATAGATAGATAAATAAATAAATAAATAAATAAACAAATAAATAAATAAATAAAAATTTAAAAAAAAGAAAAGAGAAAAAAATTGGAAGGACAGTTGTAGTTGAAATATGAGGAGCTTTGTAGCAAGGACCTATTATAAAGGGTTTCCGACTAGGGAATGGTACAATTAGAGTTGGGTTAAAGGAAATATTAGCAGATGTTATGAGAGGGTGAACGGAAATGGGAATGACTTGAAGCTGTGGTCTAAAAGTAAGGAGCTGGCTTGCCTGGGCAGCACAGTAGAGTTGGCCCTGGTGGAGTAGGGCACAGGTTAGCCAGCCCCAGGGTGATGGGAGCAGGAGAGCTGGTCCTGCCCCTTGCCTGCTGCAGGATTTGGTGAGCTAGCTGGGACAGTGCCAGAGAGCTCTCCATGATGACGTGGGTGCAGGAGAGCTGGCGGACTAACTTAGCAACCACCCAAGCCCATATCTAGGCCTTGGAGTTGGCCCACCCCAGTATATACCCCATCTATGAACTGCTGGCATGCACGAAGGGGCTGGCCCTGCAGATCTGAAGCTGCAGGGTCCCCATGACACAGGGCAACAACAGGATATCTGAGAAGACTCCTGGGTAGGATCCAGCATTGACAATGTAGAAACCAGAGGCTTTGAACCAGACCAATTTGCACACAGACACATGTATATATGCACAAAAGTGTTTACAATATATGTTTAAATTTTTAGAAAACAATATAACTTAAGGGTTTCTGTCACTGTGATGAAACACCATGAATAAAAGCAACTTGATGAAGAAAGGATTTATTTCATATTCTTCTTCTCCATCACAGATCATCACTGAAGGAAGTCAGAGCAGGAACTCAGGAATCTGGAGGCAGTTACTGAAGCAGAGGCCACTAAGGAACACAGCTTTACTGGCTTCCTTGTTATTGCTTCCTCACCTTTCTTGCTGAAACCACTAGGACCACCTGCCCAGGAGAGGTACAGTCCACAGTGAGGTCAGCCCTCCCACACCAGTCATTAAAATGTCCCATAGACTTGCTGGCAGACAAACTTTTGGAGACATCACATGAGAAGTCATTTAGGGTTCTTCTTCCCAGATAACTCTAACTTGTGTTGAGTTGACAAAAAACTAGCCAGAATACATATCATTTATGTGTGTGTATGTAGTATATGCATATATGTATATATGTATGTATGTATATGTATAAATTTCATGTGCTTACATGTGTACATATACATGGTTGGCTGTTAGAGGTCAATCTCAGAAAAGCTTTCCACCTTGTATTTTTTTTTTTTTAAGACAGGGTTTCTCTCTTTTATCCAGAACTCACCAATTTGGCTAGGCTAGTTGGTCACCAAACACCAGAATCTATTTGTTGGTGCCTTCTAAACCATGCAATTGCAACCTCTCACCACTACTCCAGGGTTTGGTGGGTTTGAGGGTATTAACTCTTGTCTTCATACTTGGTCAGAGATTAGTTGTCTCAGTGTGTCAGTCACTGTTCTGACCACGTGACAAAAACCTAGGGAAAATTATGTAAGGAGAGGAGGCTTATTTGTACAGCCTTTACAGCTAGCCTGGCAAGTCAGAGAGTTCTTGGTAGCTCCTTGTCTCCTTCACTCAGAGCTGAGCTTATAGACACACACAACTTTACCTGGCATTTACACTGGAGCTGGGGAGCAGAATTCAGGTCAAGTCCTTGTTCTCACACAGTGTAGTGATTTGCATAACAATGCCCCCTAGGACCATATATTTGAATGCTTAGTCACCAGGGAGTGGAACTCTTTGAAAGGATTAGAAGGATTAGGAGATGTGGCCGCTGGGGGTGGGCTAGACTCTTTCTCTTCCTGCTGCCTGCTCAGAATGTAGGACTCTCCACCTCTGTATCTGCCTGTGTGCTGCCATGCTCCCTGCCATGATAATAATGGAATAAAGTTCTGAAGCTGTAAACAGGCTCTCAGTTAAATGCTTTCTCTTGTAAGAGTTGCCTTGCTTGTGGTGTCTCTTCACAGCAACCAAACAGGGCCTAAGGCACACAGTAAACACAACACACAGAACCATCTTTCCAGTCCTCCCAGAGACATCTCTACTGTATTTAGAAGCATGCAGGAGATTTTAAAGAGCACCTTCTTTGTGTCTGTGAAGGAATTTCCAGAGAAGAAATTAGACTAAGGTGGGAAGTACTTAGCTTTGTGGGGTTTTGCCCTTATTAACACCTGCCTAACATAGTTCATCACCATTCTACGGGTATCCTGAGTATGGGCTTTGCTAATGTCCATCATCCTGGCCAGTATTAAATAAAGCTTGCTTTAATTAGACAATTGTGGATTTGGTTTTTCTCTTCTAAAATTTCAGGTTTTATGCAGGGAAAGAAAGTAGACTGCACATGGCCAGTAGACACAGCCAATGAGCCATGAGAAGAAAGAGGGAGGGGCAAAGTGAGAGAGGAAGAGGGAGAGGAAGCAAGAGAGGCAACCTGGGGAGAGAGAGAGAGAGAGAGAGAGAGAGAGAGAGAGAGAGAGAGAGAGAGAGAGAGAGAGAGAGAGAGAGAGAGAGAACTAAGAAAGAACATGGCTGAAGTGGCAAGGTTACATAGGAAAAAGGAAGGGAAGCCCAAGGGTTTGAGACGTAAATGTCCTAAAGGTAGGAGTAGGGTGAGGAAAGCTGAGAGGGGGTACTGGTGAGCCTGGGAGCCAGGATGCCCTTTAGTATCCTAATGGGCCCCATAGTTAGCCATTTGTCCTGAGTTTCTCTGAGACCTGACGCTAAGTCTTTCCCCAGGGTGTGTTGCTGGAACTCCACCTGGCTTGGCACTTGTTCAGGCAGGTGAGGAGGGCAGGGGAATTACCCCTTGTTTTTAGTGGAGAGGCTTTGCTGAGAGCTTGGCAGACTCTCCTCATGGATTCCAGGTCCCTGGAGGCCCCAGGGCACTGCCCCTTCAATTCCCAGAGGTCAGGCACAGATTGCTCCCATCAGCCCTTAAGTGGGGGGTAGGGGGCGGGGAGAAGGGCTGTAACTCCTCTGAGTCTTTGGAGGTATCTCCTGAGGCCTGGTCCAGCTGCCCATCTCTGGTCTGAAACTGTGTAGTGTAGAGGCTAAGAAATGGCAGATGGGCCCCAGCTTTTGCAGCTCAAAGGTGTAAAGTTCAGTTCTAACCTCAGTTGCTTTGGGAAGAGGAGGAAAGACACATCTTTATTAGCAGGGTTTGTTGGAGATGAACCTGGCTGGGCGTAAGGACTTGGAGAGAACTCAAAATTAATTGTGGTTCAGGTCAGCTCAGTCTGCTGCTGAGCTCTTTGTCGGGGGTGAGAGGGGGCCCTTGGAGGGGGAACCACCTGCCTTTAAGCAAAGAGGTTTGGATGAGAATGTTCCCAGGCAGGAGTCCAGAGTGGGTGAGGTCAACTCTTCCCCACACGGGATGTTCCACTCCAAGTCTGTAGGGGAGCGCTCTGCAGGAAACAGCCAGGTTTTCCAGACTCCAGTGGCTCTCTGGCTAGCATGGCTTCCTTCCGCAGCTGCTCTCCTTCTCTGGTTGCTACTGGTAACTTTAACCTCTTATATAGCCTTTTCCACTGAACAAGCATGCTTGAGACAGGAAATAGGAACCCAGATGCTCAGGACACCAATGGAGTTGCATGTCACATTGCTGGGGAGCCTCACATACCAAATGAGTTGGGGAGGGAGGCATGCCTTGTGCTGCACAGGCTGGAGACTCCATCAGAAACCTCATTGCCAGGGCTGTGGAAGGCGAAGGGTGGGGAGGAGGCTGCTGTGGTGAGTGAGAGTATTTAAAGAGCTTAAAGTGCAGAATGTTGATTCCTCCACTAGTCTCTATATTTTGTGGCAGGGACCAACATTGTTAGAGGTGGGGAAACCGAGGTTCTGGGGAAGTCAGCCCTGTGTAGGAGTAGGTTTTGATGCTGTGCAGTAAGACACCAACATCTACCCTCCCCTTTTCTTCAGTCTCTGGGCACTCCCCCACCACAATTACCCTCTTCTAAAGAGCCCTGTATAGTCATAGGAAGCTTGGACCAAGAAGAGGGTTGGAGTGTTTGCCTAGGGCCTATTAAGGTGACACTGTGTGGTTCCAAGTCCAGTGGCCCCAGCAGGTCTGGGTCCCTGAGGTTGATCCAACCTCTGCTTGCTTCCAGATGAGAACAGGTGGGCCTTGAGATCAGAGGCCCTGTCTCTCTCTCAGGGGTGGCTGGTGTCACTGTAAGCTCTTTGATTTGCTCCCTGCATGGAGGGGAAATGGACAGACACCAGAAACCCGCAGGCAGAAAGGGAAGACACAGGTCCAGGGAGTGTTTCCCCAAGGGTCAGCATGGAGCTACTGGCAGTGGTTGGGCAGGCCCCAGGGACCACAAATGCAGTTTTGTCATTGCTGCCTGATCACCAGGCATCCAGCGACAGCCCTGTCCCCCAGAGTAAATGGAATCTCAGAGGGTCATGGTGCAGTGAGGAAACAAAGGCAACTGTACCTGTGGACTAGAGAGCTATAAACTCTAGTCAGGGAGGATGAATGTCTCAGATTCGATAGGGCTTAGGGTGCCAGGATACCTCATCTACACACAGTGATATAGTGTCTCCATAACACAAAACAGAGGCCCTTATCACAGGAAGGCAGTGCTTAATTACTTTACATGTGAGGGGAGGGTATAATTAAAGGCCATTTTTTGGAGGCTAAGATCTCAAGATGGGGTGGGGTGCTTCCTGGAATTCCCTGTGCTTGTTGTCAGGAAGTCAGGCCTGTATTTTCTTTTAGGACTATATGACACCCCTTGCAAAATCTGGAATTTCTAGATCAAATGGGGTGAGGGTCCCACTGAGAAAGGGAGTCCGTTCTTCACAGTTCAAGTGTGGAACCAGCTATCTGGAGAAGGCCAGACTTCTACTTTAATCAGCAGAGTCCTGCAGGGCCCCCTCCCCATCTGCCATTTCTTGTCTTCTCCAGACCTATATGTCAGCGGCCACAGATCCTCCTAGGGTGCCAGGTGTGTTCAAGGTGTAAGACCACCCAAGTCCTGCAGTGAAGAGATTGCTGTTCCTGCCTTACGAGGAGCCAGAGCATACAGGTGGTGACATTTGCTCTGGTCATAGCTGGGGCCTCTATTAAAGAGATGGAATGAGAGGGAGCTCTCTCTTTGGGGTCTTGAGAAGCTGGTTGACAGTGGAGCAGTGCAGGAGGGTGGACTTCAGAGGGGGGGGGGACTCAGCTGGAAGACATGTGTGCAATCTCTAGAGACTTCAGATTGCATCATTTTGTCCAGAGTAGGGTAACTTCTGAGGAGCCGGTAGCATAGTGGCATGGGATGGGAGGGGCTCCGGAGTGCAGGTTCTCTGAGCCCCGGCTTCCATCCAGTGTGCCTGCTCCCTCTCTGGTTTCCCCTGCCTCATGAATCCCAGAGCTTTTCAGCCCATCTATCTGCAAATTGCCTCTCATCTTTCTGATCTCCCTCTCAGCGAGAGGCTTAAGCCGCAAGACTCCCTGACAAATCAGTTGCCATTCTTTCCTTGGCCCTGAGCAGATTTATTAAGGTATAATTGATGTGTGAGAAGCCACACATTTGAAGTCTGTCTGTAAGAGGCTTTAATAAGCAAGGCTTTTTGACATGTGCACCTGTGAAGCCACCACCACCATCACGATATTGAGCATGCCCATCAGATCACCTAGGCAGCTTTGTGACTGCTTTTTGCTCCTTCTGTGGCTTCTCTGTAGGCATCCTCAGACCTGTTTTTCCGTCACTCTGGGATGCATGTGAATAGAGTCGTACAGGAAGTTTCTTTTATTCATCATGTTTCTTTGATAATTCAAATGTTTCAGTTTTAGAAACCAATTTCTTATTTCCTGTAGAGGGCAAACAAAGCAGATGTTTGATTCCTGAGAAGCTGATACAATGGTGTGGACGACACACAGAGTGTAGCCCCAACTCTGATTGCTGCTAGCCAAGAACACATGATGACTCTGAGATTCGGCCCTGTGGTGGCAATCCACACTTCACTCTCTTTCGTTGAGTGTTTGGTGGGCAGATCAAATGGAGCACTCAGTCCTGCTCTTGGGGCCCAACCCAGACAGCAATACATCTTGGTAGTTTCCAACCTTATTCTTGCCAACTGGTAGCTGACAATTAAAGGGAGAAAGGCCCACTCAAAGTCAATCATTTACCTTCAGAGAAGTAGATGTGAGTCCCGGAAGGACACCAGAGACGAGTTGTGGAGCATGTGGACTGTGCCACCAGAGGAACCAGTATCGAGATGGAGAATGTTCAAACCTTGACATCTCAAACTCAAGATTTAAAAATCTTATCCAGAGATGGCAGGAGTGTGGCAGCTCTCTCCTTGCTTCTGTACTTGGCTCGGAGCATGTAGCATGGCACCCCCAAGGAGGTCACTACCAACCAGTCACATAGCTGGGCACCTGGAGGCAAATAGAGCATCACCAGTGTGCAAGCCACAACGAATGAAATTAATTCATTCTAAAATACCCTTCCCACATTCTAAGGTCCATATAACATGGTTTACCCTGGAATAAAGGCACACATAAACTGTGTCACTGAATTTCATCTACGAGCTACTCTTTCTTCCTTGGAAGAGGTTGCTCTATCCCCACCTGGCACTCCCATCCAGACTGGAATCCTCTAGACTCTTCCGTTGGTTCATCCTTCTCAGCTCAGTGTCCAGTGACTTCCCATCACCCCAGGGAGAAACAGAAGGCAGAACCACAAACCGTGAGACTGAATATTGTATATTTAAAACCATATGCTGCAGCCACAACCTCCTCGTTTTCAGGAAGTGACTGGACTTAGACTCGGGGCCTTCAAAGGGAGAATTAAGTTGAAATGAGGGGTCTCTAATAAAACTGACTGTTGTCCTTATTGTTAGGATATAAAAATTAATAGAATGAGATGCAACAGAATTGATATGGAGAGATTTATTTGGGGGAGAAGAGAAGTGGAAAGGAGTTAGGACCTGAGTGCACCAAGTGGGAAGAGAGAGAGAGAGAGAGAGAGAGAGAGAGAGAGAGAGAGAGAGAGAGAGAGAGAGAGAGAGAGAGAGAGAGAGGAAAGTGAGAGCTGAGCGTCGTTAACAGTTCTGGGAACATGTATGTGTGTGCAGCATTGCTTTTAGTAGCATGGTGGTAAGCCTAAGAATATTCTTTTTCACTTTTAGTTTGCAGGGACATCACAGCTAAGGCTTGGCTGCTCTTATCACTCTTTATGGGCAGCACCAGTAACCTGGGATTTATGGATTTGCCAGAGGCCAGAAGATATCCCAGAGGGAAGGGACAGGTTCTGAAGTCTCATATGGTGCAAATTGTGTCTGTGAATTCTCTTATGGAGCTTGGAGAGATTTGCATAAAACTCTTTTCCTATTCCAAGACTGTTGTTTTAGGGTTTCATTGTTGTGAAGAGACAGCATGACCATGACAACTCTTATAAAATAAAATATTTAATTAGGGGGTGGCGTATGGTTTCAGAGGTTCAGTCCATTATCGTCATGGTGGGAAGCATGGCAGCATCCAGGCAGTCATGGTGCTGGAAGACCCAAGAATTCTACATCTTGATTCGCAGCCAGCAGAAGGAGGCTGCACATCATATCACACTGGGTATAGCTTGAGCATAAGAGACCTCAAAGCCCACCCCCACAGTGACACATTTCCTCCAACAAGACCATACTTCCTACGGGCCAAACATTGAAACACATGAATCTATGGAGGTCATTCCTACTCAAACCATCACAACTGGCATTCCCTATTGCAACTTTATGATGAGTTTCGCGTACCCAAGTAGCTGGTGGCTGAGTGGTGCTTCTTCTCAGCTTTTTGTCATTGGTGCTTTTTGTCGCTACTGTTGTACAGAGTTGAATTAGTCCCTTTTCTCATTGCTGCAACAGAATAGATGATAGGAGCAACTTGATTTGCAAGGGCTCATCGTTTCGGGAAGGGGGTGGGGTGGGAGTATCAGCACACCAGGGCAGACAAGGCGTGATGGCAGAAGCCTGAGGAGGGAGCTTGCTCACATCCTCGCCAAGCTGGAAGCAGAAATCAGATTTAGAAGTGGGCCGGGCTATAATCTTCAAAGACCTGTCCCTAGGAACTTACATCCTCCAGCTAGACAGCGTGCCACAAAGGTTTCAAAGCCTCTAAGACAGCCTCACCCATTGGGACCAAGGGGGCTGTGAGGATGGGCGAAATTCCACACTCAAACCATAGTAAGAGTGTTCTGGACACATCCTCTTATTTGAGTCCCATGCAGGGAGAAGGAGAGACTATGACTTGTCTTTACTTAAGAAATGAGGAACCTCAGGTAGCGAGGCTCAAGTGCTTATGCAAAGTCATGAAACAAGGTCATGGTGTAACCTTTGTGGGGCCACAGATCTTATGTTTATGGTTTGGATCTTTTGCTGCTTTCTTGGGGGGTCCTTACAGATGACAGGACACACCTAATCTTTGTGTGGGCAAAGCAGCTTGCAGTTGTCCATTCAGGACTGGGATGGAACTCCCAAAGGAATCCATCGCAGATTCTGAATCCTCTCCGCGTGCTTTCTTGCAAATGCCAGCTGTCATTACAAAGGGGATCACAGAGGCTCATGGGATCTCAGTTCCTCTTTTAATTCCTGAAGGTATCTCCAAGCCTCCCAGTGCCCAGAGAGAATTGACTTTCTTCTCCTTCCCTCCATCTCAGAAAGTCAAGACCCCATACCCAGCATCTCTTTGGCCTTAATCAATGCCATTGGGAAGTCATTAGTTATGGCCATGGTCCCCAGCATGGAACTTGGACTGAGCCACTATCACTAAATCCCAGATGTTTACCCTGTGGTCTGAACTTCCTCTTATGGTCTCAGGGCTGCTTCAGGCCAGAGTCATTTGTTTTACACATGCACAAAGGCTTGCAAGGGGCTGGCTAGAGACCATAGCAATGAGATGGATTGGGTTTGTTTTCCCATTCCTTGTCTTAGACTATAGGTGTATTTAAAGGCTGGCCTTGTGAGGTTCCCAGTGAGTTAGCTGGAAGCTGGCTTTTGGATAAACAGTTGTCTTTTGTAGTCATCCAATTTCTGGTCTAAGTGAAACTTTTTCCAGCTCATACTGAGATTTTAAATGACTTAAAGGCATTTGGTAGTGAGATTGTCAAAGTATCATTTTCTCTGAGTTCTCATGGAAGGCAGCTTGGTCCTGGAAGAAAAGTGTTGTCCCCTCGGCTTGTTGAAAGGATGAAGTCAGCTATCATTCTGTTGAGCACTGGCCATCACAATTCTTCACTTTACAGCAAGCTCCCTGAGGGTAATTATTGTCTTTAACCTAGGGACTATTCTCCCAGAGCCCAACACATCATCACAGACTGAACACACAGGAAGCTTCTAAAACAAAGCCATTGTTTGAAAATGATAATAGATATGGCATGCGTGTGTATGTATGTAAACTCTAACTCTTGTCCTAGCTCTGCTGTCACGCAGAGCCCTAGCTGTCCTAGACTCACTTTGTAGACTACGCTGGCCTCGATCTTACAACAGGGATTCACATGCTTCTGCCTCCTGAATGAGTGCTGAGGCTAAAAGCATATGCCACCATGCCCAACCTTAAATCCCTTTAGTCTTTGGAGCATTTTTTCCTCAGATGGATTGAACTTGAGGATGCCATACTGGGCTAGAAAGTTTCCCCAGATTTAGAATCTTTGAACGTGACCTTCTTTGGGAATAGATGTAAACAAGTTAGGATGGGGTCACACTAGACCAGCAGGAGCTCATTTATAATACAGCTAGTGGCTTTATAAGATGAGGAGACTACACATGAGTATGGGGACAAAGCATGATGACAGGTGATGGAGGCCGAGATGGAAGTGATGTCTCTATTGGCAAGAATATCAAGGATGCTCAGCCATGCCATCACCAGACAGACTAGAATGGCTGGGGTCTGTTATTCCCTAGAGGCTTCAGGTAGAGCCTAGTTGGAGGAATGAGGTGAGGGGTGGGTTTGTATTATTCTGCTGCCCTGGACCTCAATCCCCCCCCCACTTTTACTCTGTTTCCTGATTTGCCACGTCCACTCTAATGTGATGGGCAGGAGCTTCCAAGACATGAGCCAACATAAGCAGTTATTCCATTTTAGTTCTCAAGTATTTTGATCACTGCGATGCAAAAGTAAGTGATACAATTTCCAACGCATGTTTTATAAAACACTTGTTCCTTAGAGGAATAGATATTTTTCAAAGAAAAAGGAAAGCCCTAGATTTCTTACTAATATACTTGTATGTTTTGTTTGTCTGAGAAAGCATCTCATTCACTTTGTCACTGGCTATTGCAGGACTCACTGTGTAGACCAGGTTGGCCTTGGACTCACAGAAATTTGCTTTGGTTTAAAGGCATGCACCACCATATTCAGCCCCATTTTTGAAAATGATTATAAATTTAGAAGTACGAAGTTAAACAACATCCAGTGAATTTATTCAGTAATGGCAAAACTTTTCATATGGTAACATTCATTTGAAATTTCAAAGATCTCTCTCTCTCTCTCTCTCTCTCTCTCTCTCTCTCTCTCTCTGTGTGTGTGTGTGTGTGTGTGTGTGAATTTGATTTGAAAATTTCCTGATGCATTTGACTACCAAGTCTTTCATTCCTCATAAATAGAGTTCCATAACATACAGTGATAAAAAGCTTTTTAAAGACTTAATCATCATCAAAGCTATTTTAATGTAAAGAAAAAGAAAGATAATAAATTATAGAAGCTAAGACAAATAAAAGCCAGGTGAGTTTACTGTTGTTGTTGTTTTTGTTTGTTTTCCAATAGAGATCCTGGTCCCTGGGAAATCTTTGAATCATGGACATATGGTTCTGTTTCTGCATAAAGGCAGGGCATAGGTGTCATCTTCCTTTCCCTAGTCCTGGGGCCACCAAATAATCCCAACTGTCCCTCTTGGCCAGTGGCTCTTTGGTACCTCCTTACCCTGTGGTCTCAGAAGGGCAGTAGATGGTGCCTCTCTCAGGAGGCTTCTTCCTATGTACCCTCCCTCAGCAGCCCTGGAGGTAGGTGCAGCAGAAGTGACAGCATGCCTCCTTGGATGGAGGACTCACCATGCTTGTCAGTTAGGTGACATACAACAGGTGTCCTTTCTATGTGCAGAACACGCCAGTGCTTAAAGGATGCCATAAAGCTCCATATTTTTGCTTTATAAGCTCTCTACTATAATGCAAACTCCACAAATGAGCAATTTCTTTGCATAATGAGCGGATGGGGCTGTTTTATGTATTTTCATGTTGTTCCAAGTCTGTAGTTTTACTAAATTTTCACCTCAAATTATGCAATTACAGCCTCAGCAATCTGCTATGGGGCCCTCCCCACCCACCTTCCTCTAGAATCCACAACAATCTTGCAGGCTGGTTTCTGACAAGAACAAACACAATGTGCATGCATCTGCGTGGGTGTGATTATGCATATATCTTCTGTTCATCTTGGCATGGATAGATGTAGGATTGGGTTCTAGAAAGACTGATGGATGAGTCCTAGACATCTCCTTGTCCTCAATGATGACTCTTCAGACATTCTAAGTCCACCCACTGCTTGCCACTTAGGCCCCAGACTCTAGAGGTCTATCTGTTCACAGTCCTCCAGATATACACTATTTTTCTACACTTTAGGGTGGTTTGAATAAAAATGGTTGCCATAGGTTTATATATTTGAGTGTTTAGTCACAGGGAATAGCACTATTTGAAAAGATTAAAAGAATCAGGAGGGGTGGCCTTATTGGAGTAAGTGTGTCACTGGCGGTGGCTTTGAGGTTTCAAAAGCCCATGCCAAGCCCAGTGTCTTGTCTTTTCTGTTGTTCATGGATCAGGATGTAGAACTCTCAGCTTCTATGTCTGCACCATGTCTGCCATGCCTGCCACCATGCACCCTGCCATGATGATAATGGACTAAGCCCATGAAACTGTGAGCAAGGCCCCAATTAAATGCTTTCCTTTATAAGAGTTGGCATGGCCGTGGTGTCTTATCACAACAATAGAATAGTGACTAAGCTAGAACTCATGATACTCTGCTAGGAAGGGCCTTCCTTCTTTGGTCCAAACACTTCAAGGCTCAAACTCCATAGATTGAGTGAACTCTCCTATCTCCCCTTCAGTGCTTAAGGACCTTCTATTTTTCTTGATCTTGCTATAATGTAAGTTGGATCCAGAGAATATAACACTTTCATGTTTTGTGACTATTTATGCTACTACAGGCTAGGACTACATGTCTTATAGAAATGACCACTATCTAATAGTTATTTAACAGCTGAGGATTGCTGTCATCATAAAGAAGGTGACAATAGATAGAGGACAGACAGAGCAGGCATCATCTGTTTTTGCTTATTCTATTCAGATGTATATCAAGATGACACACTGTAGCCTTAGATTTTCTACACCTACTTTATCTAGGGTTCTTAAAACACTTCAACCACACTTCTAACCCCACCAACTGGAGGGAGGGGAGAAAGAATGTTAATAAGAAAAAGGGGTCTTGGATCTGTTTAGATGTAGTTCCTTGGGCCAATACCACTCTGCATTGTCAAGATACTAACAGTCCATTCTAATGGTCAATACCAAACAGTCACACAAATCTGTAGCAGTGGCACAATTCAGCAGAAACTGTAGGGTTCTACCCACCAAATTGGCATAAGCCAGAGTGCCATGAGAAGTTCTCTGGAAGACCAGTGAAGTATTGCACGGCAGGACAGCAGTGCAAAAGCCTTCTTCCACTGTCCATGGTGTTGTGTTTATACCCTTCCAAATTTCACACACCCTCTGATGTGCTCAAAAACAAAACAAAACAAAACAAAAAACAAAACACAAAACAAAACAAAACAAAAAAACCCAAAAAACAAAAAACAAAACAAAAACATCCACACCTTTTCACAAGATCTCTTCCAGAAAGACACACCTAAGTCTTCAAAGAAACCAGAATCTTCCCCTTCAACTCACTGTCTTTTCCCATAGTCATCTCTGAGGACCTTGCATTAGACAGCATTTCCTGCGGATACTAGCTTGCTAGCTAGACTAGATCTACACAACACACAGGTACCAGGGACCCAATTGAGCCTGGGTAGCCACCCACCAGCGTGCAGCTGTCATGTTGGAATCTTGTTTCTGATTTGCCAGCATAAGGGTGACGTGGTATCTTCTATGCCAGAAACATTTACCATATTCATCAGACTGAAAATTATAAACCACTTTCTAAGGAATCTGCCAAGGGACCAATGGATAAAGGGCAAAGATAGTTCTTGATTATTTGCCTTGATGTTTTGGTGTGTGTGTGTGTGTGTGTGTGTGTGTGTGTGTGTGTGTTTAGATAGATTCTCACCATGTAGCCCAATACAGCCTCAGGCTCCTGCTTCAATTGCGTGAGTGCTGGGATTACAGGTGTGTTTCATCACTCCTTTTTAGAGAAAAGGACAACAGAGGTCCAGTAAAGCTTAGGTTTAACCAGAGGGCCATAAGTATGCAAAACAAAGCAGTCTAGGTTAGAGTGTGGTCCTGCTTTTCAATGACCCATCATCTGCTCTGGTCCAGGCTCTTCTGCAAGGATTCTGATAAATGGCTGGTGCTGTGTGAAACCTCTTTCTGTAAGACAAGCCCCTCCTCTGGCTGGTCTGAAGTTGCAGATTTTCTCCTCTCACAGCATAAGATATCTGAGAAAGTTCTGATCTGGGGAGAATCAACTACTTCAGTAGTCTGAAAATTAAAGGGAGGGATGAACCATCTTGAAATATGTAATATGTAGTGTCTTTTAAAATTTTTTTTATTTTTTATAATTTGTTCACTTTACATTATAACCCCTTTCCTCATCACCTCCTCTTCCCTCCCACCCTCCCTCCCTCCGTCATACCCTCTCCCTCCCTTCTCTAGTCCTCAGAAAGGGGAGCACTTCTCCCCTAACATCTGACCTCAGCCTATCAAGTCTCATTCGTACTACCTGTATCCTCTTCCTCTGTGGTCTGACAAAGCCTCACTGGCAGGGGGAAGCAGTCAACGCTGGGGGCCAGAGTCCATGTCAAAAGTATTCCCAATTCCCTATATTGTAGGACCCACAAGGGACTGTGCTGCCTATCTATTCCATCTGAGTAGAGAGTCTAGGACCACATTATGCATGGTCCTTGGTTGGTGGATCAGTCTCTGTATTGCAGTGTGGCTATCCTATATTATGTGGCTAATATCCTTTTATTAGTGCATATGGACCATGCATGTCTTTATGGGTCTGGGTTACCTCACTCAGGATGATCTTTTCTAGTACCATCCATTTGCCTGCAAATTTCAAGATTTCCTTGTTTTTAATAGCTGAATAGTATTTAGTTGTGTAAATGTACCACAGTTTTTAAAAATCCATTCTTCAGTTGAGGGACATCTAGCTTGTTTCCAGATTCTGACTATTATGAACAAAGCCACTATGAACATAGTTGAGTAAATGTCCTTGTTGTGTGGTGGAGCATCTTTTGGGTATATGCCCAGGAGTGCTATGGCTGGGTCTTGTGGTAGAATTATTCCCAATTTTGTGAGAAAGCATCAGATTGATTTCCAAATGTACAAGTTTATACTCCTACCAGCAATGAAGGAGTGTTCCCCTTTCTCCACATCCTTGCCAACATGTGCTGTCAC
The DNA here is from genome assembly GCF_903995435.1 of Acomys russatus. Taxonomy (NCBI): domain Eukaryota; kingdom Metazoa; phylum Chordata; class Mammalia; order Rodentia; family Muridae; genus Acomys; species Acomys russatus. Next base: position 14,938,693 of record NC_067154.1, on the reverse strand, counting down.
TTGAGTTTTTGATCTTAGTCATTCTGATGGGTGTAAGATGGAATCTCAGAGTCGTCTTCTTTTGCATTTCCCTGATGACTAGGGACATGAAGCATTTCTTTATATGTTTCTCAGCCATTTGATATCTCTCTGTTGAGAATTCTGTTTAGTTCTGTACCCCATTTTTTAATTGGATCATTTGTTTGGTGGTGTTTAATTTCTTGAGTTCTTTATCTATTTTGGATATTAGCCCTCAGTCTGATGTAGGGTTGTTGAAGATCTTCTCCCAGTTTGTAGGTGTCATTTCCTACTAGTGACAGTGTCCTTTGCATTACAGAAGCTTTTCAGTTTCATGAGGTCCCATTTATTAGTGGTTTATCTCAGAGCCTGAGCTATTGGCATTCTGCTCAGGAAGTTGTCTCCTGTGCCAATGAGCTCAAGGGTCTTCCCCCACTTTTTCTTCTAACAGATTTAGTGTGTCTGGTTTTATGTTAAGGTCCACTTGGTCTTGAGCAATGGTTTCATTTTTTTGTTTTTTCAGGGTCAATAGTGTGGGCTGGGCTTGTCTCTGGAAGGTCCAGCAAGAAGCATAGATAGACCATGAGATGGTCCTGGGAATATGAAGTTTCCAGACTCTCTGGTATGGTTGGGACATGCCATCTGAGCTGGGCCTGGGAGTTGCTACGGCCTTCTTCCTGCATCTAGTGGTCAGTGAGCACTGGCTTCCAGGTGATGGTATTCTTTGTCACAAGGCAGGGTCATGATTTTAACTAAGGGAGCAACAGTAGAAGCTGCTGGTCTTGTGAGGCCTGAATGAAGCAACCATGGAGGGCCTTGTGGTGATTTGGATGGGAATGGTTCCCAGGGGCTCATATACTTGAATGCTTGTTCCCTAGTGGGTGGGACCATTTGGGGAAGTGTGGTCTTGTTGGAGGAGGGGTGTCATTAGGGGGGGCGGCCTTTGATGTTCCGGAAGCCATAAGCTCTTAGCTACTGCTCCACCTCCTTGCCTGCCTGCCACACTCCTTCTACCCTGTGATGGTCATGGAGTCCCCTTCTTGTTATGTAAGCAAGGCCCCAAGTAAATGCTTTCTTCTGTAAGTTGCCTTGCTCATGGTGTCTCTTCATAGCAACAGAGCGGTAACTAAAACAGGCCCTTCTGCTGAATTTTTATTGCTATGTTTGAATTGCGAAAGCAAGCCACAGTGATAGCCAAGACTCAAGGATAAGGAATAAGGAACTTCCTCCACTTCTTTTTTCAATTTTTGAATGCTGGGGAATCGAACATAGTGCCTCACACATGCTAGTTTGTAGACTAATCTATCTATCTGTTTATCTATCAGTCATCTATTTACTTTTGAGACAAGGTTTCTCTGTGCAGACCTTGCTCTCCTCAGAGCATCTTCCTGCCTCTGCCTCCCCAGCATTGAGATTAAAGGTGTGTGCCACCATGCCTTTGTGTTTATTTTATTTTAATTAAGTCACTATATAAAATAATGAGTTTCCGCATAACATTTCCATGCATATGCCATTGTATTTTGCTCATATTTGTCCCCTGGTACTCTTCTCATCATTATTCTCCTGTCTGCTGGCTTCCTTCCCCCAAATAGTTCTGCTTCTCTGCGACCTTGTATATGTGCATGCATTTTTTAAATATACATTTTTGGCATAGACCCCTTTAAAAATTTTTATTTTATTATTGTTATTATTTTAAAATATGTCTATATGCATGTGCCTGTGTATGTGTTTGTGCATGTGAATGCAATGTTTTCCAAAGCCAGCAAAGGCATAATATCCCTACGAGATGGAGTTAGAGGGTGTTATGAGTCACTTGACATGGGCATTGGGAATCAAACTAGGGTCCCTTGGGAAAGCAGTATATGCCCTTAACCTCTGTGCCATATCTCCAGCTCTAGACTCTATTTCTTGGTAGATAGAGAAGAAAAATATAGAAGAAAGGGGGAAAAAGTAATTTCCCAAAGGAGTGGGAAAGCTTTTTCTTGTGTGTGCTCTCCTAAGCATGTACACATATTATGCATGCATACGCAGATCTATTTGTAGAACCGTTTTTTTTTTTTTATCACTACCTGAATTCATTGCTGTGGATATGGACATAGATCAGAGTAGACACAGCCTGGGATGGTAGTGCATGTCTATAATTCAGTATTCAGAAGGCAGAGGCAAGCAGGTCTCCATGAGTTTGAGGCTGGCTTGGTATACATAGCAAATTCCAGTCAAGCAAGAACTACATAGTGAGACTTCTTCAGAGCTAAAGCCAAAACCAACCATACAACAACAAACCCAACACACGTAGATATAGCTGGGCAGAAAGATATACATTATTCAAAAACTTTTATTTTATTTTATTTCACGTGTATGGATGTTTTACCTGTATACATGTCTGTGTACCTTATTCATGCCTAGTGCCCTTGAGAGACAGAGAGGGCAATGGATGCCTTGGAGCTGAGTTACCAATTGTTGTCAACTGCCCTGTGGGTGCTGGCAATTGAACCAATGTTCCTGGAAGAACAAGTGATCTGAATCACTAAGCCAGCTCTTCAGCTTAAGATCTACATCCTTGAATATACATATATTCATAACTACACTTAAACTCTTGTACCTGTGGCACTGGTGGTGGGGTTGCACAGTCAGCTTGATGTCTGAAATTATGCTAAGAAGGTAATATAGAACTAAGAGGCAAATGTGTGCACTCCTGGGTACTGAGGTCCTTGGTGCTGAGGCCCTGGGTGTTGATGCCCTGTGTGTTGAGCCCCTGGGTGCAGAGGCCCTGAGTACTGAGGTCTTGGGTGCTGAGGCCCTGGGTGCTGAGGCCCTAGGTGCTGAGACCCTTGGTGCTGAGGTGCTGGGTGCTGCACTAAGATCAGGGTGAAATGTTTGCAGACCCCAGCAGGTGGGAAGTTGCTTCTGCACTGGGTTTACCTTTCATCACACTGCATGGCGAAGAAAGATATGTTGGGACTGTGCAGAGAGTGATGGGCAGGGCAGCCTAGAGCAGCAGAGAGCACCTGTGAGAGGAGCGGGGAAGAAGCCAGACTGAGTCAGACCAAGGAAGACTCTCAAATGCTGGCTGAGGAATTCAGGTCTGGACAAAGGAATAAATGAAGACTATTGAGTAAAAGTATGATTTGTTTGTTTCTTACTTGAAGATGAGCTGTCCCCGTTCTGTGCACACTCACCTATTCTTTTCCCTCTGATTGCCTAGCTTTGTGACTCAGGGAAAGCTCAGGATGGGAGTTTTCTTACATGCTTGCTTGCTTAATCTCTCTCTCTCTCTCTCTCTCTCTCTCTCTCTCTCTCTCTCTCTCTCTCTCTCTCTCTCTCTCTCTCTCACACACACATACATACGTGTCAGAGAATCTCACGCTGTGACCCATGTTGGCCTAAAAGTCATTGTGAATCCCTGGCTGTCCTTTAATTTGCAGCAATCCTCCTACCTTCATCTCCCAGGTGCTGGGATTACAGCATGAACCACCATACCTGGCTGTATTTTCTTTGTAATAGGTGACAAATAGTTTGTGAAGTGAAAGTACTCCTGGGGTAGAGGTGTAGCTCATTAGTAAGGCGCTGACCTAGCACACTTGAAGCCCCAGGTTCCATTCTCAGCAATCCCAGTACTTACGGAGTCGAGGCAGGAGGATCAGAAGTTCAGAGTCTTCTCCCACACATTGAGAGTTGAGGCCAGCCTGGGATAAAAAGGCTTTGGAAAAAAAGAAAAGAAAAGAAATAATGAAAGAGAAGAAAAGAACAAAAGAAGAACTCTGGGAGCTGGAAATGGCGGAGTGGTTAAGAACACTTTCTGCTCTATAACAAGGACCAGAGTTCATATCCTCACATTCATCACACACTCGTGCGCGCACACACACACACACACACGCACGCACGCACGCACGCACGCACACACACACACACACACACACACCAAAACAAAAGAAAAGCCCTGGTCTTTAGTTTACATCACCCTCTGGTGGAGAGATTTTCAACATCCAGGCTTGGCTCCTCCTAAACCAGGTTTAGCCTTTACAAAACTGAAGAGCAAGGAAGGGATGAATTAATGGGTTGTCAGAAATATTGCGTGTGGGCGTGAGCGCGCGCGCGCGCACACACACACACACACCCCTAGAGGAACCAGTTTCATTCTGGGGCATTTGCTCTTTTGCCTTCTAATCTTCATGAAGGGGGTACTCTGGCCCTGGACTTTTTCTTAGTCATTCATGCATGCCTCCACTATGCTTTCTCACAAACACTGAGTAAACACCTCTGTGCCACTGTCCCCACAAGGGACACTGTGTTTACAGGGATAAACAGCAAACTTACCCTCAGAAAGCATTAGATCCTGGGTCCTTAGGTCCTCCAGCTGGAAACCAACTTTTCAAACACTTCTGTAAAATCTCATTTCTACATTATGAGTTCTAAAGGAAGGGCTCTCTGGCCAGGGCACTGTGTGCTATAACTTGTGCTATTCCTGTAAAGGGAGTGGAGCAGGCACTCAAGAGGAAACTGCCAAAAAAAAAAAAAAAAAAAAAGAATCTGCAAAGACCAAAAGGAATGTAACACTAGTAGGAGAACTTCACGTGTTCCTTCACGTGATGAGACACAGTTGGGAAATTCCTAGGATTTCTAAAAATACCTCTCCTAAACTACTTTGCACATGGTTAACAAGGTTGGCTTGAGAGAAGGTGGGTGTGTGCTGCATTAGGAGCAGCAGGAATTGGGAACATGGAAAGTCGCTGTGTAGCGACACCAATGCTTAGGACAGCACTGTATGCGGGGGCTGTTTGCTTGTTTGCTTTTGAGACACTAGAGATTAAACCTAGGGCCTTGCACAGGTCACACAAGCACTCTAACACAGAGGAGCTGTCTGCAGCTGGGAAGGTGTGGGGGTCAAGGCAAAGTTTAAGAGGACAGACGTTGCAGTGTGTGTGTGTGTGTGTGTGTGTGTGTGTTTTGCCAGGAACTGACACCTTGAGCCTTATACATACCAGGCAAACACCTACCTGGAGACCTACAGCTCTGGCTCATTATCTTGTGCTATCTTTAGTCCCCTTAATATGCACTCACCAGCCCCCTCTGCATCTAAGGTACTATTTTTTTTTATTGTAACTGTCAGGTAGAAGCCTTGCTGGGCATGTTAACTAAGACCACTGACTTCCACCAACCTGGAAAGCCAAGCCTGCCATCAGTTAGCATCTGAGATCGAGAGGAGAGAGCCCCTTATCCCAGCTTTTGAAACCCAACTACCCAATGTTTCCACACGTGTCCTGGGAAATAACCTTGATTTGTGACTTTCTTTTGTTCTATAACTAAAGCACCTCATGAAACCAATTCCACTTGGGACTGTGCTTTTTTTAGTTTAATCAGAAATCCATGTGTCTGGGTTTCCATGACCATCCATATTCAGCTCGAGAATAAACCATCTCTTAAACTCCCTTTGAATCGAGTGCTGTGTTTTGTGTGAACAGAAGACATTCAGACCCTCTGGGTGTTTGAGACTTGGGGAAGTGAAAATCCTTTTTCCAGCCCCAAGAAAGCTCCTGTTCAACTTCTGGAGATGCCCTGGAAAGGGACTAGTCTAATGAACTAATTGCACTCACAGTCTTCCCATAGAGGCGACCCCTGGGCTGGTTGGCGGGGCCACTGTGCTCAGGGTCACTTGCTGGGTGGTTATTCTAGCAGCCTCTTCATCTTACAGATCTGCGACAGCTGTGGGCTTCCATAAGATCTGCACAGTGACCACAGTCAGCTCCATGGAGACTTTCTTCAGGTCCATCTTCCTTCTAGAATATTCTCTTCTCTGCTGTTCAGTTCCTGCCCAGGCGTGCAGTGGGGATGAACTCTTGTGCGGAACACTAGCGGGTGAACACACTTCCATTTAAGGTTTGTTTGAGATTATGGAAGGAACTGCACCCCATGACAAAAGACATTTGTCATCTCATGACAAGTCTCCCAGGCTCTCCTGCTGAAGGAGCTCAAGGAGGCCCCTCCCTCCTTGTCTATCACATAGGCTTTCAGCACAGTCTTGCTAAGCATCCCACTGGCCTCACTCCTGCTTCAGTCCCCCAAATACAAAAAATGGGATTGGGATTGTAGGTGTAATCCTTGCTAGAGAACATTTTTTTTTTTTTAGTGATTTTTAAAGTGTTCCTTTGGTCACCTGAGAGATGCTAAGTATACAGATTGGATACTTCTCTGCAACCTGTCCCCAGGGGATCGTCTGGCCAGAGCAAATTCAGTGTGTGCGGTAGGTTGTGAGAGTTAAGATAGGGCTTGGCCCCACCATGCTTTTCTTTTTCTTTAATTTAGGTTTAGAGAGGGCAGAATGCTACACAGAGGTCTTTTAGCCCAAGGCACACGTCCTGACAAAGTTCTAGTTGACTACTAGGGTTTGTTCAGGGCTCGAAGAAGAGGCAGACATGATGTTTATGTGTATAGACTCTAGAAAGGGCAAGTGGTCAGGTACAGAGATCTCCAGGTCTGAAGTCACCAATGTCAATATCTACTCCTTCTTTGTAGTTCAGGGAATGGAACGCAAGGCCTCCTGCATGCTAGTGGATGCTCTGCCGCTAATCCACATCCTCACCCAAGGCCCTCCCTCCCTTGTCTTACTGTATAGCTTAGAGTGGCCTTGAACTACGTAGGCAGCCTAGCCTGTTCTCAAACTCTCAATCTTCTTGCCTCTTCAGCACCTCGTGTGTGCTAGGTTTCCAAATGAGCCCACCACACCCAGCGCCATCTTGTTTCTGATGTACCTTGGTGGATAAAATGTTGACTCCATCCGAGAGCCCAAACTGAAGGGACTCTGGCCAGCTTGAGTGCAGCAGGCATGGCTCTGGCAGGCCTGGCACTCCTTCCCCATTTCCTTTTCCACTCCTTCCCCATTTCCTTTTCCTTGCTAAAAAAAAAATTAGAGTATATATTTAAAGCTGGCCACCAAGGTCTCTTCCCTTATTTGGCCACTTCCTCCTGAGGCTGACTACCAAGGTCCAGCTATGAAAGTATTGAAATTCAGCAATCTGGAGACGCCCTGGAAAGGGACTAGTTTAATGCCTTCTTTGACTCACCTAGTTAACATGCCCAATTAAAATTAAACACCTCATCCTAACATGGTGTTTCCCCATTTACCGTTATAAACTATCATTTTCCTATGGACTCTTCTGACTCCTCTCTATCCAGAGGCAGTCTTTTGTTCCATGGGACACATATCCCTCCTCCCTCTCCATTTCCCCCTTTCTCCCCTCTCCTCTGCTCCCTTTCCTTTCTTCCACATCCCCTAGCTCCTGTCTTTGTCCCTTATGTCCTTCCCTTTGTTACTCTGGGGCAAATAAATCTCTTTTGTACTTAGGACTTGGTCTTGGGGTACCTCGACTTACTCCAAGTTTCTCCACACAAACTCCTTAGCAGAGGCCATCCTCAGACATCCTCAAATGACCAGGCTTCTTCCACCTCCTCTGGCACTGCTGCTTACCACAGGCACCTCTAACACTCCTATGCCTTTAACAAAACTTTAAAAAGACATTTACTTTTATTTATGTATGCACGTGCATGCCATGTGCGTGCAGGTGCCAGCAGAGGCTGGGAGAGATTGTTGGGTCCCCTGGAATTGGAGTTATAGAGTGTTGTGAGCAGTAGAGAGGGTCTCTACTACTGAGTCACCTTTCCAGTCCCTAAGATGCTTTTAAGATGTCACACCTCCTGATGGGCTGTGGCTGCTTCTTGGCACATTTTTGGGGGGTAGGAGGGGAGAGCAGGGTTTAATATATACCAGGCTACTTCAACCTCCCTATATAAGCAAGGATGATCTTGAACTTATGATCTTCCTGATTCTGTTTCCTGAGTGCTGGTATCTTCCTAGAACTTAAAAAAATAAAATAAAATAAAAAGCCCCCCCCAAAAGACTGTGTGTATGTTAGGGCTTGGGTCAGAGGACAATTTGTAGTAATTCCTTCTCTTCTTCCACTGTGTAGGTCCCAGGGATGACTCACGTCATCAGGCCAGAAATTTTACCCACTGAGCCATTTCAGTGGCCTTCTGTCACTTTTCAACTGAGAAAATCCCTTGTTTCTGTCAAATTCCAGATGTGTGATATGTTAACTTTAACAAAATACTTGTAAGTGACCCAGCCTGCGTTGGGCTCCTTGTCAACCTGCTTGCATGCTGTACAGAGAAGTCTTTATACAGACAGCTATCCTCCAATACAAGTTGGGGGCCTTGTATGTTCATCTCTGTTTCCAGATGCTAGCCTCATGCCCGAGGCATATTAAATGTTGCGTGAATGGCACGTGGGAATGCGTGTGTGACAGGTATAAAGCTCGAGGCGGGGAGAAATATATTGCCTCCATGGCGGTTTGTCAGCATGTTGTATCCTTAAAACTTGTGGCCATGTTTCAAAACGAAAATGAGAGGGGTAGACACGCTGGTCTATGTGACCCCTTCAGAAAGACTGAGATCCCTACTGAGGCCTAAATGAGACATTTCAGATTACCCGGCCTCTGAGCAGATGGTCCTCATTAGGAGCAATTCCAGCTTCCTTGGTGAACTTGTCTTTTCTATAGTTGCTCCCTGGCTGCCTAACCATTCCCCCATCTCTTAATCTGGCTGCAGAAGATGGCTGATGTCCCTGTGGGCTGCAAGGCAGAATATGTCCACCAGAGGCCGCTGCTGCCATTTGCTGGCCAGGCAGCTCCTTCATCACAGAGATTTCTCTGGGATGCTGCATGTGCACTTGGCTGTTACCACCAGCTTCTAGTGACCATCTGGTGGTTTACTGAACTGTGGAAGATGTGAGGATCCAAACGGAGACCCCGAATCCCTTGGGCCATTGTGTGCAGGGGCTGCCAATGGCCTCAGGTCCCTGACCACTAGGGAGGGTGCTCCCCAGATGTTAGCCACCCATGGCAGTTACCTGGGAGGACCAATAGTTCTGCTTGTAGTTGCGGTCTGCATGAGCTCTCTGTCTTCTCTTCTGCTTTGCCAGCACAGTAGCAAGTTTCTTCACTCTTCTGTCCCTTAAACAACAACAACAACAACAACAACAACAACAACATAACTCATTAACCCCTCCTGAAGGAAAACCACACAAAATCCCAAACCAAGCCAAAATCTGAAACAAGCCCAATGCGGTGACTCAGGTCTGTCTGTTATCCTACCAATTGGAAGGGTCAAGGTTTACAGGGTCATACCCCATCTCAACACAATACTGAAACGCAACACAACACAACCACCCCGGGAGCATCTCTCTCTAAACACCTCAGCGGCATAGCAAGGCTTGCTTTTGTGTCCTGATCTAGAATTTCCTCTTGCATTCGCTTCTCTATCCTGGTGGTAGCCAGCTTCTGAACTGGAAGCCAAGTCTTCCCCCTTCCTCTTTCCCTCTCACCTCATCTCTCTCTGTGACTGTGGCTCATTAATGTTGCCCAGGCTGGTCTTGAACTTATGAGCTCATGAGCACTCATGAGCTATGGTTGTCCTGTCTCAGTCTCTAGAGCACCTGGGATGACAGGTATGCACTATCATGTCTGGCTCCACGTCTGACGTCGTTTTTCCGGTCCAGGTCATTTGTTTGCACCAGCCATGCCAACACATAATTATGTTGGAGAGCTGAGGTTGAAGTCTTTAATACTCATCCATCTAAGTTGTTGAGTAATAATCCATCAAACACTTGTTATTGTATTCGAGGCGCTGAGCTTATTTGTTAATCTTGGAGTCATTCCTGACAGCCCTACTCCACCCCCCGACACCAACCCATCTGTCAGTCAGACGGAGAGATATTCCAAAATGCATGCTACACCTGCTCCCCACCCCCTGCACCTGCCCCCCGGCCCCCTGCACCTGCCCCCCACCCCCTGCACCTGCCCCCCACCCTGTGTTGTTGTTGTTGTTGTTTTTTTTTTTTTTTTTAACATCTTTTGCTTTGCGCACTGTCTCTTGCCTGGACTTTGAAAGTTGCCCGTGACATTGTCTTCTGCTTCCATTCAAATCCATGATCCAATGGGGTTATTTTGTGAAGGGAGAAAAATTCAGTCCTGTGTGTTGATCACCTTGGTTAAGGTGGTCCAGTGGGGTTGTGTTGCTTCACTTAGAATCAAGTGTGAATAAGAGTAGAAAATAGTTTGCTGTGGTTGTGCATGCCTATAACCCCAGTGTTCAGGATGCTGAGGCAGGAGGATCGAGAGTTTGAGACTAGACCAGGCTACATAGTTATGTAGTGGATTGGTAGCCAGCTTGGGCTCTATAGTGAGAACCTGTTGGAGGAGGAGGAGGAGGAGGTGCTGGAGGAGGAGGAGGAGGTAGAAGAAGCAGAGAAGAAAGGAGAGGAGTAGAAGAAGGAAGAAGAGGCAGAAGAGACAAAGGAGAAGGGAAGGAGGGAGGGAGGGGGAGGGAGTGGAGGGGGGAACCTACCATTGCAGTCAGTGAGTCTACACGCCATTCAGCTGTTGTTCTCATCTTTGTAGCCTCAGTGCCTTCATCACTGATCTGAAGGTTACCTCACTCAGGTACAAAATGTTAACTTTAATAAAATATGTATAACTGACCCAGCCTGGGTTGGGCTCCTCCTTGCCACCCTGCTAGCATGCTGTGTAGAGTGGTTTATACACAGACAAGTACCTTCCTCTGGAAGTTGGGATGTAAGTCCAGCCGCCTTAGGCTTCTCACCACAACTGGAGCACCCAATTCACACCCACACTCTCCGCTTCTGCCTGATGTTCCTTCCAGATGTTTGTGCAGCTCACCAGTGCCCTCATTTACATTTAACCTAGTGTCGTGACTTCCAGATGTTCCTATGAATGGCCAGCCTCTTTCCTATACCTGTATTTCATCTGCAACCCCGTCTTGTTGATTTATTTTACTCTTCCCATCCTCACCCCCTTGTCCCCTTAGTTTCACGAAAGGTGAGGCCGTATGTGTGTGTATGTGTGTGTGTGCTTTCCGCCACTGTGCAGCTGGTGTCTGGAACAGAGCTTGCTTGGCATGAGAGAGTTAGCACTTACATGTTTCGTTGTTTGTTTATTGAGTGTGCAGGTGTGTGTGCCTGTGTTTGGCTGCATATACCACAGTACTGGTATAGCAGTCACAGGACAACATGCGAAGGCAGGTTCTCTGTATCTGCCATGTGAGTATTGGGATCCTTCCTGACCCTCTCACCTTCACCTCCTAAGTGCTAGGATTACAAGTGTGTGTCAGCATGCCCAGTTTCTGTCCTGCTAGGGATTAAACCCAGGACTTGACAAACACCAGGCAAGTACTGTAGCAACTGAGCTGCACTGCCCCCCCCTTCCCCGGGCCTCCCTGCGTTTTCTTAAGTCAAGAAAGGAATGGACCATTAGATGATTGTGAGTTCAAACCGACCCAAGACGAATGACCTAGTCCCTGCTTTCGCACAGCTCACGGAAAGCTGATGAAGGAGAAAGACTAATAAACATTTCCAACTCAATGAAACAAAAGCTATAATGAAGATAAGCATAGAGGCACTATTTGAACACAGATGAGGGAATAATTAAATTTACCTTGTATAGATGAGTCTTATCTTTCTGCTTATGTGGTAAGCTCCTTAAAGACTAAGCCTATCCTATATGCGTGTTCTGCTCCCCACTGCTGTGGTCTCTAAGAGCCGGTGCCTGGATAAGCTTCAGCAGAATCAGCTGCAGGGCTGAAGAAAAACATCAAACGATTCTGCTTCTGGATGGCTGGAGTGGAGCCCTGGGATCTGTTTCCAAAGCTCCCTGGGTAGTTCTGAAGTGCCCTGGCTTAGGTCCAATGCGGCATGTTGTCTACACTGCCGCAAGGTGCTGGATGCCTGACCGTCCCAAATAAACCCTGCTCTGTGCAGCCCCGTTATTTTCCCAAACACAGCAGGCTCCAGCTGTGCCTTCACGTGTCTGGGCCTCACACGGGGGGGGGGGGGGGGGGGGGGTGCCGGGAAGCAAGCGTGAGAAATGAGAAATCTTTCTTTTCTCCTAGTATGACGGCTTTAGTGTTACTCATAGCTCTTCACGGGGACAGTTATTACCCACCTTATGGGTCATTTTATTTTTATTTTTAACTGAGCAGCACACCAGCCTTCTATTAATCCTGCCCCTGGTGGACAGCCTCAGGGCAGCATGGAGCCTCAGCATGGGAAAGCCATCTCAGATTGCGTGGGTTCCAAAGGTTGTGGGCCTAGGAGTGTATTTGGAGATACAAGAGGAACACCAGTAACCTGGCCCACTTTATGTGACTGGGATGACCTCCAAAGGTTCCTATGTACATCTGTCAGAGACCTGGGCTAAATGCGCCTATAGACTGACAGACAAAGTTGGCAATGACTGCCTATGACACTGGGGACCACTAGGGTCTTGGATTCACCCTTGATATTTGCTTGGTGATGAGACAAGATCCATGATGCACCAGAACTCACTATGTAGCTCAGGTTGGCTTCAAGGGCCAAGCGACTCTTGCCTCAGTCTCCTGAGTGCCGGGATTAGAGGTGCGAGCCACCAAATCTATACCCTCGTGGTAGCTTGTCCTTGGAGTGGACCCTGCTTAGTAAGCCAGGAACCAACCAGCAGACTAGAGTGTTGGTTTTAGAAGTTTTATGTAGGAAAGGTCTAGGGGTGGCAATATTTTGAAGGATGAATAAAAGGCCGGTTTAAGAACCACACCTGAGGTGTATATCTTCACAGTTGATGGCTTCTGGAGCGCGTAGGAATAGGGAAGAACCCGGCTTTCTTTCTTTCTTTTTTTTTTTTTCCTTTTATTTATTAATTTATTTATTTAACTTTACATCCTGACTGCAGCTTCTCCTCCATTCTATCCTCCCAGTGTCTCCCTCTCACATCCCCTCTCCTACCATCCTCCCCTCCTCCCTCTTTCCTCAGAACCAACCTTGGAATATCATGTTGAAATAAGACCAGGTGCATCTTCCTCCATTGAGGCTAGACAAGGCAGCCCAGTTAGGGGAAAGAGATCCCAAGGTGGGCAGTGTAGTCAGAGGCAGCCCCTGCTCCCGCTGTAGGAGGCCCCACATGAAGACTCAGCTGCACAATTGTTACATATGTGCAGGGGCCCTAAGTCTGTCCTGTGCATGCTCTCTGGTTGGTAGTTCAGGCTCAATGAGCCCCTATAATGAGCCCAGGTGAGTTGAGTCTGTAGGTTTTCTTGTGGTGTCCTTGACCCCTCTGGTTCCTTCAATCGTTTCTTCTCTTCAACAGGATTCCCCAAGATCAACTTAGTGTTTGGCTGTGGGTCTCTGCATCTGTTTTCATCAGCTGCTGGGTGAAGCCTCTCTGATGACAGTTATGCTAGGCTCCTGTCTGCAAGTATAGCAGAATATCATTAATAGCTGGGACAGTCATTGGTTGGCCGGTCCCTCAAATTCTGCTCCATTTTTACCCATGCCCACTTACAACCACGACAGATGCTTTATTTGTAATAGCCAGAAACTGGAAGCAACCTAAATGTCCCTCAACTGAAAAATGGATAAAGAAAATGTAGTTCATTTATACAATGAATGTATACAATAAAAACAGTAACATCATGAAATTTTCAGGCAAATGGATAGAACTAGAAAAGATCACCCTGAGTGAGGTAACCCAGACCCAGAAAGACACACATGGTGTATACTTACTTATAAGTAGTTATTAGTCAGAATGTACAAGCCACAGATCCAGAAAGGCTAAGTAGCACGAAGGGCCCAAGGGGGGAAGTTTGACTCTCACTGAGAAGAGGATATAGATTAGACACGTGTATGTGTGTCTGTGTGTGTGTGTGTGTGTGTGTGTGTGTGTGTGTGTGTGTGTGTGTATGTGATGGGGGAGTGGATAGAGGGAGGGAACTGGGTGGGGTAGGGGGTGGGAATGGGAACAGAAGGGATGAGGTGGGAGGAGGATGGAAGGAGAGAGTACTAGAATACGGGGTCAGGGGATATCTCTGTGATGAGAGCTAGAAGCCTAGGACAATGGAAACTCCCAGGAATCTATGAGGATGACCCTAGCTAAGATTCTTAGCAATGGGGAACATGTAGCCTGAACTGGCTGTCTTTTGTAACCAGGCAAGACTTCCAATGGAAGGATTGGTACACCAACCCAGCCACAAAACCTTGGACTCAGTTATCTTTAAGGGGCTGGCCCCTGGGAGTTTGACCATGCTCCAGTGAGTATATGGACAACACCAATTGGACTTGTTTTTTTTTTTTTTTTCTTTTTTCTTTTCTTTGGGAAAGTCACAAGGGAGGGAGGGGCAGATTTGGGAAGACTGAGAAGTGACTGTGAAATCATGTGGATTATGTGAAATCACATAATGGTGCATCATGGGAAACTCCCAATTAGTCAATAGAGATATTATGTTGGGGGGGGGGGGGAAGAACTACATTTGATAGCAAGTCATCCTGGTTAGTGTTTATTGCCAAGTCGACACAGACAAGAGTCAGCTGGAGAGAATTTCAATTGAAGATTGGCCTGTCTGTGCTATCAGTGGGGCAATATGTTATTTACTAATTGATGTAGGAGGCCCCTCCCACTGTGGTCGGTACCATCCCTGAGCATGCGAGTCTAGGCTGTATAAGAACATTAGTGCTGAGTATAATAACCCACCACCACACACACAAGGTGGCGGGGTGGAGAGAGAAGGGGGGGGCACCTAGAGTTCCTGCCTTAGCTTCACTCACTACTGGACTGTACCCTGTTAGCTGAAACAAACCCTTTTCTCCCCAACTTGCTTCTTCTGGTCACTGTATTCACCACAGAGGCAGAAAGCGCCGTTTTATTTGGCTTATGTATTGCTTAGGTGTAGCCTGATGTCTGATGCTGTTTCAGAGGAAAGGACAAAAGAGTGAAGCCTCATGCTGCCAGCTCATGTCTTCTCTTGTCACCACTTCTCTTCCCCAAATCTCCTCTCCTCTCTTCTGTTTATCCTTTTCTTCCCTCTTTTATAGTAGTGGCTTAGTCACACAATCGTGGTGCTAAGTTTGTTTGGGACCTGAGGATGCTAGCTGGGCATATATGATATGCCCTCCACGCAGCATAAACTTTATATCCCGCACTTCGAAATGTGAGTGGAGAGAGGTAGAGAGGGAAGGGGCTTCAGATCCAGCCATACCGCCTAGGATTGGGCAACGAGGGAGGCTTGTGATCCTGTTAATGGAAGAACAGTTTCTTTCCTGTTCTTCTGTGGCAGGGTTTAAAGAGTATCAGTTCTTGACCACAACAGTGGACAAACAGCATACCTGAAGGAAGCAGAGGCTTCTGGGAGCAGGTATAGTGACAGCATGAGATAGGAAAGAGGTAGAGACAATGAGATACAGTGGAGAGGGGAGGGCGTCTTGGGCTTATACTGCTAAGTGGAAGGCATGAAGACCTGGGGACCAGAACACTTAGACTCATACTGTTAATTCAACTCTCTTGAAGGCCTTGTACACATCTCCTGGGCTCAGTTTTTGCATCTATAAGATGGCAATAGTAACAATCCAAAAGACTGCTCACTTGTTTTCAGGCAAAGGATGTTGCTTTATCACTTACCCATGTGCTTTGTTTGTTTGTTTTGTATGGGAAAAAAGAAAATCAAACTTTTTTTTTTTTTCACAGAACATCTCTTTGGACATAATAATGCTTTGTACAACTTACTTTTAGTAAAAAAAAAAAATGTAAGGAACAAGAAAATTTTACTGAAACAACAGAGAAAGAACTTGCTATGCTTCAATAGTTCAAGGATCTCACTGTATAAAAGCTCAGAAAACAATGTTTACTTGATGTGAAAACAAAAACCACAAGAGAAAAGGTTTCTGTGTGCAGTACATCTTGTTCACAAAGGCAGGGAAGCTTAGCCAACCTATTTCCTTATTTACCACAAAGCCTTCATATGTAGGCCGGGCTCAGGACCCCATGCACTGGGATTGCAGGCGTGTGCCACAATGCCAAGCTCTAGAGATGCTTTTTATTAAGACTTCCACAAACCTGGAAAAGCGCATGGAGCTTCTTGTGCTTAAGGGAGAGCTCTGCCCTTCAGATAGTTAATTTAGGTGAAGACACTCCTTTTCCACTGCAGGCGTCATCATCACTATTAAGTTCAAATGTGTGCTGGTTGAGACAGCCATCCCCCAGGTGTAGCCAATGGAAGCCAAAGCTGACAGGAGAGATCACTACTCTTTTCCTTTTATCAGTTGGCCTACATCTGTCTTGCTTTTCAAATTCTATCCACTCCTAGCTTCTTCACCCTCAGCTTGGTGCTCTTCTCTCTAGAAGACAGTCATGAAGTCAAGGATCAGCTAGACCACGCCAGCAGCCTGCCTTTCTCTGCATCTTTGGCTTGCTCCTCTCACGGGTAGACTTTGTAACTTCACTCCTGTAAGTCTAGCTTCTGTTACTCTTGGTGTTGGGAAAGCCGTCCTTTTCAACGTAGTTAATTTATTATCAAGACAAGTTTTCATGTTGCCTAGGCTGGCTTCCAACTGGGTGTGTAGCCAGAGATGACCTGAGACACATGCGTCCACCTCTCAAGTGCTAGGAATCTAGGCATGCCTCGCTACACCCACCTCAGGGAAGTCATCTTGTCTCCCCAGGGGACAGGTAAGTGATGGCTCTACCCTGTTTTAGAAAGACAGTATGTGGGGGGGGGGAATCTTTACTTACCAAAAAAGTGGGTCAGAAGAGAGGACATCCTATTGAGATTCTAGGTGAGAGTAGCATGGAAGAATGGGGAAATAGTAGGACCCACAGGGTCCTGGAAACCTACAAGAAGAACTTTATGACAGGCAGATCTGGGTCCTGGGGTCCTCCTCAAACTAAGGCACCAGCCAAGGAGAATATAGGCAGTAAGCTTCGAACCCCTACCAGGACCTAGCCGAGGAACAGGATATTCTCCACCGTTGAGTGGAGAGTGAGATCTGACTCTCGCACGAACTCTGGTGCCCCTTTTCTGACCACGTCCCCTGGATGGGGAGGCCTGGTGGCACTCAGAGGAAGGATAGCAAGTTACCAAGAAGAGACTCGATAGGGGGAGGAGGTCTCCCTCAATCACAGATATAGGGGAGGGGAGAAGGGGGGAAGTGGGAGGGAGGGAAGAATGGGAGGAAGCAGCGGAAGGGCTAACAATCGAGATGTAATATGAATAAATTAATAAAATAAAAAAAAAAAGAAAGATAGTATGTGGTGAGAATTCTCTTAGCTCCAGAAGGAATCCCACACTGGCCAGGACTTGTTTATTCTTTTTCCCTCCCAGGGGCTCCTCTGTTGGATGGAGAGGCAGGCAGTGATGGTCTAAGTCCTCTCTGCTCAAATGCATTTAGATTCTCAGAGTTGGTCCTTTGCTACGGTTTGCTGATATGGTTTAACTAAAAAGAGCTCAAAGCTTCATCCTTGTATCATAGCTTACTTTTTTTGTTTTTTGTTTTTGTTTTTGCCACTTCAGGGACACTGATCCAGCCTAAAGCATGGGCTCTAATGGCATTACAGGTCAGAAAGATTGCTTTAATAAGAACTGTTTGGTAATATAATTGGTTTGTAAATGGATTCGTATTCACCATGCTTTCCTTCTCTCTTTTTAAAAATACCATAGCATCTTGGCAGCAATTGCTACTGAACTGAAATCATATTCAAATGTTGTTGCCTGATTTGAGAGGTGAGCATGGTTCTGAGGGTGGTTCATGTTAGGGAGGAATGATATGGCCTCACCTTTTGAAAAATAATTAAGAATTATTTTATTACTCAATGTGTGTGGGTGCTTTTACTGCATGCATATCTGTGTACCAGGTGTGTGTCTGGTGCCTGCAGAGGCCAAAAGAGGGCACTGGAGCTCCTGGAACTAGTGTTACAGATGATTATGAGCTGCTAAATGGGTGCTGCAAACAGAATCCAGTCCTCGTGAAGAGCATCCATTGCTCTTCAGCACTGATCCATCTCTCCAGCCCTTGATTTGATCTCTCTTACTCTATCCACTACAGTCCTCCAGTCTACCTACTGAGCGATTGAGGACTCTGTTACGGATTTATCTATCAAAGCTACCCCCAAATTGAGATAAGGAAGGCATATGGGGCCTGAGACTAATGATGGTAAAGGTCAAAAGTCCTCATTGGACAATTTAGAAAGCCTAGAAAGCTTTTTAGAACAGGTCCATGTAAACACACACACATACACACACACACACACACACACACACACATGCAATTTTGACATAATTATGCATATGTGTGGAGTGCAGTATGATATTTTTACATGTATGCAATGAATAGTGATCAGATCAGAGATATTGACATGTCTTTCATTTCAAACACTTGTTATTTCTTTGTATTGGGAAAATTACAGTTTTCCTACTATTTTTAAACATATAGATTGTCAGGCATGGCTACCCGGCTGTGTTATAGGATGCTTGAAATTTTTCTCTTTGCAGCTGTGTGCCTAAAACCTGCCAACCATCCTTGGTGATCTATCCCTCCTCCTTACATCCCCAGCCTCTGGGCATTGGCACTTTACTCAAGGTTTCAGATTCAGCATAAGTAAAAACATATGATATTTGTCTTTGATGGTCAACTTATTTGACTTAACACAATGTCCTCCAGGCTTATCCACGTTAACACAAATGAGAAGATTTATTTCTTTCTTCCTTTCTTTCTTTCTTTCTTTCTTTCTTTCTTTCTTTCTTTCTTTCTTTCTTTCTTTCTCTTTTTCTTTTTCTTCCTTTCTTTCTTTCTTTCTTTCTTTCTTTCTTTCTTTCTTTCTTTCTTTCTTTCTTTCTGAGGCTAACTATTCCACTATGTATAAGCACCACCATTCTTTATTCATTTACCTGCTAATGGACACCTTGTTTGATTCCACAACTTGGTTATCATCCATAGTGCTGCAATAAGCAACGGGAGGGCTTGTCTCTTATAGACGCGATGGCTTCTTTTCCTTTGAGTGTGTTCTTACAGTGGCATTTCAGGGTCATATGGTCAGAGGACAAGCTCCTGACCTCACTCAAGGGGTCTATTTGTGCAGACTAGAGCCAGGGAACCATCAAAAAGGTGAAGAAGGGAAGAAGGAAGATGTGTGGACACTGCTTCATTCAAGCACAGCCAATGTTTAGAGCCATGCCTCTGTTCAATGGAGAGGCACAGAAACTTAGAACCCAAAGAATAGAATTCCTTTCTTAGAGTCACACTCAAATTCACCTGTTCCTATGGAACTGGGTGAATGTCAACCCTGAGCTGTAGTTAGTCTTGCCCTAGCCTTTTAGAGCTATGTGGCATAAAAGACACCCCGTTATTCCATTCTGTAATGAGGTAAAAACATTTATACTGTATGGTAAAAAAAATCTATAAATTTACACTTTCATTTTGTTACAATTCATCAGGTCAGGCTATGCAAGGCACTCAACTTATTCTTGGCTCATGTTGGTTGTTTCCAGTTCTGATCTCTCCAGCTTTATTTTAAGATTGCACCATTCATCAGTTATGTTAGGTTCCTCTGTGGATCCTGGTTGGCTTTTGTTGTTTATACATTGGATGGTCTAGCCCAGGTGATAAATATTTGCTGTGCGAAGGGCCTTTGATATCCTGGGTACCTCATAAACATTTGCTGGCTGATTGGATAGCTGATCATCCTTTTTCCTCCATCACTAGTGCTTATTTTTTCCCTTCTTCAAATTTCCTATGTATTATTCAGCCGTGGGAGCTTAGCTGGTATCCAAGGAGAGCAAAATGACCCCGAAATCACCCACCTACTGCTTCCACTATGGTAAGACAATGCCTTTCCTGGTACTATCAATGAGACTGGGTGAGATTTTACACTTGGAAGGCTCCTGCTCTTTCTTGGTCCTGCTTTCCAAGACTTGTTGGTTAGCAAGGTCACCTGGCACCTCTTTCCAGAGACTGTGGCAGTCACTGCCTTCATAATTTCTCCCATCTTTCTCCCTGTATTGATAGCTGTGTGATGTGGGGTTGCCATGACAACTGATTGATTAGCATCCAATTCCTGGACCAGGAAACATGCAGTCATAAAGAATTACAAATGATGCCTGATTGTCTGCTGCCAATAGCCTGATTGCTGCCATTTTCTGGCAGGTAGCTCAGCCCTAACAGGAAACCCTATGCTGTGCAATTATTGCGACATGATTGATGCATCTCTATAGTTACAGTAGGCAGTGTTTCCAACTTGGGAGACTTTTTTTTTTAAAGAAAAAAAAAACCATCCATTTTTTCAGGTGGAAATGGTTATAAATCTGCAGGATGAAGTAAGGCAGGGGTGGGAAGTAAGGGTGCCAGGAGAGGTGGGTGTGGATAGACTAAGTAAGACTCCAAGCTGGGATTTCAGAGGAAGGGGAAGGAGACAGAGAGCAGGCAGGGCTTGAGGCACATGGTATGGTTATGGGTAGGGAAAGAGGTCTGGCTTCTGCTGCCTGAGCTCTCTTCTGTCCCAACTCCTATACCTCACAGCATGTAAAGGATGGATCAGAAGTCAGGTCCAATTGAGAAATCTAGAACATGGGGTATGTGGGACAGTACGGGGTGGATAACAAAAATATTCATGGGCCACAGGTGGTGTGTAGCTCAAGCCAATAACTGAAGCAGCTCACCAGGGCTTAAATCATTTGTGATGGCCGCAGAGAAAACACCTGGGCCTGGAAGTGAAGCAAGGACTGAGGCCCTGGCACTAGGTAGAGGGGGGCTTGGTACCAGGCCAGTGTGAGGGATCTAGCTGGCCTTAGGCTGGTTGAACAGAAGCTTTGAGGATAAAGAGATCTTCTTTTTGTTTGGTCCAGAGTTAGAATGTTTTTTTTTTTAACTGCTCCACTGGATATTTCTCAAGATGGTAGAAGAGACTAAACAGAATGAAAGTATATGCAATGGGCAGGCCTAGGCTCACTGTTGAAGAAGAACACCTGTTAAGCCTGTCTGTTATTGAGAAGGCTGCCCCCTGAGTATCTTATGAACCATGTCCACAGTTCACCGGTACAGCTGTCTTCGAGATATTTATAATTTGTACCTATGCGTTAAGGATGGCTATCTCTTGCTGGGCAGCGGTGGTGCACACCTTTAATCCCAGCACTTGGGAGGCAGAGGCAGGTGGATTTCTGTGAGTTTGAGGCCAGCCTGGTCTACAAAGCGAGTCCAGGACAGCCAAGGCTACACAGAGAAACCCTGTCTTGACACCCTCCCCCTTGCAAAAGGATGGCCACCTCTCTGCAGACTTTCTTAAAAAGTTCATGCTCCTGGAACAGTACTATTTAGACAGATAACCTCAACGTGATTTTTTTTTTTAACCTTAAAATGATCTGCATCCTTTCCGTCATTATACCTACACATTATTTTTGCATATATTTATTCTTATCTTTTTTTATTTGTTTGTTTTTGGATTTTTGAGACAGGGTTTCTCTGTGTAGCTTTGATGGTCCTGGACTTGCTTTGTGGACCAGGCTAGCCAGGAACTCACAGAGATCCCCCTGCTTCTGCCTCCTTGAGTGCTAGGATTAGAGGTGTGTGCCACTGCACCCGGCTTTTATTCTTACTTCTTGAGGACAGAAACGCTATCATTAATTTTGGCAAGCAGCACAGCTGTACGAAGTAATCATTGCCTGACTGAGTGGGGCAGCGGTGGTGCACACCTTTAATCCCAGCACTTGGGAGGCAGAGGCAGGTGGATTTCTGTGAGTTTGAGACCAGCCTGGCCTACAGAGTGAGTTCAGGATAGCCAAGGCTACACAGAGAAACCCTGTCTCGAAAAACAAAACAAAAACAAAAAAGAAAAAGAAAAAGAAAATCACAAACATCTATAAGTTGACACCAACAAGCCAATATTTTTTTCCAAAGGAAGAAAAGTAGGCCAACGTTCTTGATTTAGCATGTTGTAAGTCTGTCAAGACTAGGATGACTTCTGCATTTGTCAGGATCTGGTGCAGAGAGAGCTCTTCATATGCTACTGCTGAATGCAACACACAAATTAGGAGCAGCCACGATGCTTCTGTGTGTGGAGTAGGAATTAAGGAGGAAATGTAAAACTGAATGTGGGAAATCATGAAGTATGAATGCCTGTGCATTCTCAGGAAACAAAACACATGTCATGCTAATTTTGAGAGCCTGGTATGCCTCAGGCAGGCTACTTGAACTTTAGTTCCTCCATCTGGTGAATTAGAGGGTAAGACTAGAGCTTGTTCTATGGAGAAGTTAGAAAGATGTACTGAGAGACCATCTGTAAAAAGCCCATGGCACACAGTAAGAATTCACTAGGTGTTAAGTGCCCTGACAGTGAATGCTCTTTTGTAAATGCAGTGTTGATTAATCACTCAATGGCACAGCACACCTTACAACAGTGCTGTCACTGGTCACCTCACAGTAGCAAGGGTGGGCATGCAGGGAGCAGGGCTTCTCTTCTTTTGATTTACGAGAAACGCTTCCATCTAGTGTCTTTCTTATTAAACAGTGGCCATAAGTACCAATGTGATGGCCCAGTTGGAACTGTGAGCCCATTTATATTTGGGAGCACCACTATAGCCACCCATTTAAGGCCAATTCAAAAACATCAGGGCTGACGCCTCTGACTTCAGATTACCTGAACAGATAAAAGCTGGTTCCCATGGGAACTAGTTTGCTTTCTCTTCCATTCAATTAAAATCCATTTACCCAAGCCTGAATGTTTTATAAGTGCCTTCCAGTGAGCTCTGTGTTTGGTTTGCCAGCCTCTGTGCAAGCATAGATGACTTGCCACTTGCAATGGAGGTCTGTTGCCTTAAGTGAGTACACCCTTGCCTTTTTCTGAGGCTGATTTGCATCTAGGGTTAGAGACACAATGCCCTGTGCCTGGCTGTGTGGGTGCTGGAACCTGAAATAAAGTTGGTAACATTTGTGGGGCAAACATTTTACTGCTGAAGGCATCACCAGTCTAGTGACAGCTCTGCATAACCCTTGATACAAATGTGTTTATCTTAAGAGTTGAGTCAATTACTACTGATTTTTTTCTTGTGTTTAAAACTATGCCATTCTAATAACTTTAAATGGCCCTTTTAAAGGAAGAATAATGAATTAGTTTCTATCATCAGATTAATAAGGTAAGGTTTTATTTTGAGGAATTGTCAAGACTGAGGTAATCTGCTTCGTGTCGCACCATGTTTCTCTATATCACTGAATTCTTCATTTTGTCTTTTAAAATAGCTGCATACTATTCCCTGGAGTGTGATAGCAAAATATTTAGGTAGTTTTGTACTTTATTTGCTACCAGAAAGAGCTGATGATAGCTTTCTGTATACAGTTTTTGTTTTGTTTTGTCTTTGTTGTTGTTTAATCTATTTCACCTTCCTCAGCTTTATTGTGGTAAATGGACAAATAAAAAAATGTTATCTATTTTGCTTTTATATACGAATATCACAGAGCTGGCCAGATGGCTCAGTGGGTAGGTGCCGATTGGCAAACCTACTGACCTGGGATCAGCCTCTGAGACTCACAAGGTAGAGGGACTCCTTCACAATAACACACTAACACACACACACACACACACACACACACTAATAAGTGTAAAATTACCACACCAGTCAGGCTAATTAACATATCTGTCACTTCACGGATTCTACCCTCCCCCACTGCTTTGGTGAGATCATTAGAACCCATACGATCCTCTTATTTCTTAACAATGTTCACCATTTTAACGATGGTTGCTACACTGTGTGTCATTTCTCCACAACTTACTTAAGTCCTTTGGCCAGCATGCACCTCCCCACTTCCCTTACTCCAAACTCCTAGAAATGACTGTCCTGGCATCTGCTTCTGTGAGCTGACTCTTACATTATACCCTCCACTGCTTATCTTTGCTGGCTTCACTTAGTGTATGGAATACCCTCTGAGCTCAACCTTCTGAAAATGACAAAGTTTTCTTCTTTTGAATGTAGGGTAGCATTTCTCTGTGTGTTCACATGGCATTTATCCCATTTTCTTTATTTGGTCCTCTGCCATTGGCCACCGAGGTTTTACCTGTAGCTTAGCTATTGTGATCAATACTGACAGAAATAAACACAGGGTGACAGACATCTTTCCAACATGCCAAGTTCATTTTATTGCTTTGAGGAGACTCCAGACTCTTTCCCACAGTGGTTGTACTAATTTATACTTTCACCAGCTGGGTGTAAGGCTTTCTCCACACTCCTGAACAACAGCATCTTTTGACTTTCTGATGGTTGTCATCCCTGCAACCATCTCTCACTGTGCTTTTGACTTCTACTTCCTTGATGATGAGTGGTATATTTAAAAATGTGCATTAGCCATTTATATGTCCTTGTTGGAAAATTTCTTATCAAGTCTTTTGTCCCTTTCTAAGCTGGGCAATTTTCCTATTTAGTTGCTGAATTGCTTGAATTCCTTGCACATTTTGGGGCATTAATTTCTCCCAACCTGACCATGCGCCTCATCAGCCATATGATTTCAATACCTCTACCATTCCACATACTATCTTTTCATTTTTTCATTATTTTCTTTTCTCTGAAGAAACCTTTTTGTTTGATGTAGAATTTGTTTATTTTTGCTTCTGAGTCCTGCAATTTACATGTCACACATAACTTATTGCTAAGACGCTTTCCCTCTGTGTTTTCTTTAGGAAGTTTTGGGACTTATGCTTAAGTTTCTAACCCATGTTTCTGCAGAGCTTGACATCGAACCCAGGGCCTGACACATGCCAGCCGATGCCAGTTTGCTTTACAGTTTTGATTTTGAGACAGAACCTATGCTTGTTGTCAAGGCTGGCCTCAAGCCCGTGACCCTGATTGCCAGCAGCTGAGACCACAGTCGGTTTAAAGAGTGCTGTATTCTAATGTGGGGCTCAGAGCTGCCCCAGGGCCTTGCATCCGGCGACAGCCCCAAAGTTTATTCTACTTTGAACTAATTTCTATGTGTAGTGTAAGGAAAGGGATAAATTTCACTCTCTACAATATGAACACTTAGCTTCCCTCACACCGAGTTTTACAGTTGTCATTTCCGTTGTGTAAGCGCAACGCTTTGAGTAGATTCTTTAGAATTTTCTCCTTGTAAGACTGCGTCATCTTCAGAGATGAAGGAACTTCTTCCATCGGCACTTGGATGCTCCTCATTTGTTTTCTTTCCTAATTGCTCAGGTTAAACCTTCCAAAATGATGTTGAAAGAAGTGGCCATCTTTGTCTTGTTCTTGTCAGAGGAAAAGCTTTCCTCTTGTCACTATCAGGTGTGAAGCACCTATGGGCTTGCTACACATGGCCTTTATTACATCTAAATACATTCCTTATAGGAGGACTTGCAGGATTTTTCCTTTCGTCTTTTTCAGATGAGTCTTGCTATATAAGCTAGTCTCTGTCCTCAAATTCACCGTTTTTTCCACTTTAGCTAATAAGACTTTTAATTTTACTCCCCTCCATTTTTAGTTTTTTATTAAAATAAGAAGCTTCTTCTATTGTTTCCCTTTCCTAATTTTTTTTTTTTTTTGTGAACTTTGTTACTTCCTGTTGTAAATTTTATGCTTTAGTCAAAACTCAATAGCCACTCATGGCTAAAGGTTGTCAACAAATTGGGTATGGCAGCTCATACTTGCAATTCCAACACTCAGGGTGCAGTGACAGGATGATTGCTATGAGTCCCAGGACAGACACTGAACCAAAATAAAACAATCGCAGCCTCAAAGAGAAAAATAAAACATGGAAATATTTATAGAAACACACAAAATAACAAGAATGAACAAAAAAGAAACAAATTTTGAAAAAAAACTGAATAAGAACATAGAGCTGATGAATGGAAATCTTCATCAGAGAAAAATCTAGGGCTAGATGGTTTCAAGGATGAAAGTTTTTTAGTTTATGTGTGTGTGTTTTGTCTGCGTGTGTTTATGCAGTTCCTTCAGAGGCCAGAAGAGGGCAACGAATCCCCTCGGACTGGAAACACCACGCAGGTGCCGGGAACTGAACCCCAGGCTTCTGCAAGAGCAGAAAGTGCTCTGACCTGCTGAGCCACCTCTCCAATCCCTGTATTCAAATATTTAAAGACTGGCAATTATTTAGCAAATGCCACCAATCATTTGTAAACTCTTCCTCCCAAAAATGAGGGGGAAGAAGTCGTTGTCAGCTTTATCACGATATCTGTCAGCCATCCACGCGCGCGCACGCGCACACGTACTGAACAAAATAGTTGACAAATATAGATGCAAAGCTCCTCCACAAAATGGTCTTGAACAGAATTGGATTGCACATTAGAAGGATCACACACTGTGATTAAGTACAATTATCCCTGAGATGCAAAGATGGTTCAATATACACAAATCAATACATTGTACACTGCATTAAGAGACTGAAGGATAAAAATCATATGTTCATCTCAGTAGTTACAGTAAGATCACTTGACAAAACTAATTTCTTTAGGGTTTGTTTCTAGGCTCCAGTGCAGTGAGTGTAATGAGCTCAGCCACATCAAGTCACGAAAGCCGGTTTTAACTGCTTTCTAATTCTACATTCAGGAGATGATCTTAAAACCAGGTCAGATGGGGATGGAGTGATGGATGGCTCAGAGGATAAGAGCACTGACTGCCCTTCTAGAGGACCAGCACCGTATGGTGGCTCACAATCATCTGTAACTCTAGTTTCAGGGAATCTGATGCCCTCTGGTGGGCACACACGGTGCACAGACATACATGCAGGAAAAGCAACTGCACACATTAAAATAAACATAAGTAAAATATTTAAAAGAAATCAGTTCAGGTAACTAGGAATAGTAATACTACAAAAACTGACAAAGGCTCCTGATTGGGCAACTTTATTAATTTTTTTTCTATTATTTCAGAGTTGTTTGCCAGCACAGTACAGATCAAAGCATTTACACTTGCTTATTATTAGTTTTTGTATATTTATGGCTATGATGGTTCATGTTGATAGTCAGCTTGGCAGGGTTTAGAACTACCCAGGAGGCAAACCTCCTCTGGCTACATCTCTAGATTGGATTCAATGACATAGGGAGACCCACATTTGTTATGCATGGCACCATTCCATGGGCTTGGATGAGATCTGGACTGAACAAAACAGAGAGAGCTAGCACACTCTACTGCTCCCTGACTGAGGGGTGTGGCCCACTGCCGTATGTTCTTATCACCACGCCTTTCCTGCCATGGTGGATCATCTCTCAGAAGAATCCATCCCTTCCTTAGGTTGCTTTTGTCACCAAGAACAGCCTGGCCATATCATTTCCCAAAGGCATGAACTAATGTAAGTGTTTGTTTGCTTCGTGCCACCCTCCTCACCCGCCCTGCCCCCCGCCCCCCCGCCCCATCACTGTGGCAAATGACTGAGAAGTGCTTTCAAGGAGGATAGATTTATTTTGGGTCATAGGCTTAGAGGTTTCAGTCTGTGGTTGCTGAACCCATCGCTGTGGGGCGGTGGTGAGTCAAACATCATGGTACGAAGGTATAGCGCATGAGGTCTGATTACCTTGTCATAGGCGCAAGGCATATGAGAGGTAGAAAGGTACTATGGACAAGAAACCTTTAAAAGCATGCTCAGTGGCCTCCTTTCTCCAGACAGGTTCCAACTCTTAAAGTATTGATAACATCCCAAAATAAAACAAACTGAGGGCTGAGCTATGACCTTGTGAGGGGCATTGTCTTCTTTCTTTCTCTTTTAAAATCTTTTTTGATTTTTTTTTTTTTTTTTTTGAGACAGGGTTTCTCTGTGTAGCCTTGTCTGTCCTGGACTCACTCTGTAGATGAGGCTGACCTCAAACTCATAGTGATCTGCCTGCCTCTGTCTCCAGAGTGCTGAGATTAAAGGCGTGTACTATCGCAGCCAGCCCGTTGGCACTTTATTTTCAAACCATGATACATGTACAACCAATTTGAATTGTTTTAGCTTAGAAAAAAAAATGCCTGAGATGGTGACAATTGCTTTTAATAGCTGCCAAACTGTATTTCATTATCTCCCCTTTAGCATGGAGAAGTGGTTTCCCTACGTATACTTAGTCCAGTTCCCTCATTTTAAGTCATTTAAATTCAAAACGAGGGCTGGGGGTGTCATGCAATCAGTAAAGCGCTTGATGTGCAAACACAAGTACCTGAGTTTGACTCCTAGCACCCATGTCAAATAAAGTGAACCATGGTGGGTGTAATCCCAGTTAGGGGTGGGAGCAAAGAGAGGCAAGTGGATGCCCTGTGGTTCACTGGCTAGCCAGCCTAGCCTGCTGAGTAAGTTCCAAGCCAGTGAGAGCCCCTTACTCTAAAACCAAAAAAACCAAAACAAACAAACAAACAAAAAAACCAAAACCAAAACCAAAAACAAGATGGACAGTAGCCAAAGATACACACTAGGGATTGATGTCTTGATGTCTCCGTATACATGTACACACACATGCAAACACATCTGTATACATGCACTCCCTCCCCAGTACACAAGTGATATTGGTTATGGTCTCTTCAGTTTTTTTCTGTTGTAAGGCTTTTAATCTGGTCCACATCTCACCTCTCTATCCTTGTTAGTGAAGTCGATGCCAGTGCTTGGGGTTTGTTAATCCTTCCCCATTGCATATACCTCCCTCCATGGAGCTGAGGGGGGAATAAGGGGCATTATGGAATTGCATATGGCATGCTCTTGTTTCTTCCCCAGGAGTCTTTCATTAGTGTCCAGGCAGTCATTGCACGTCTCTTGGCTATGTTGTTTCCTATTGCCGCTGGCCAACTGCATGCTGGTCACCCTTATCCAAAGATCTGGAATCCAAAATGTGTCAGTTTCTGAAACCTATTTATGAGTATTGGCGTGATTCCATGCAGAAGGTTCCACACTTGACTTCACATGATGGGCGGTGCTCAAAGTGCCGAAGCAGCAAACATTGTGTATGAGATTACCTTCAGGCTATATGTAGTACACAAAGTGTAAATGAACTTCATGCTTAGACTTAGATACTGTTCCCAGTACACAATACCTAGTTGCATTTGCACGAACATCCCCGAACCTGAAAAAGCCTAAACCTGAAACATGCATGCTTCTAATGGGAGACCACAGGATGCTCAGTCTGTAGGGCTATCCTATGTGCTGTGGTGGTGATCTGAATGAGAATAACGCCCATAGGCTCATATGTTTGAGTGATTGGTCCCCGGTGGGTGGAACTGTTTGGGAAGGATTAGAAGGTGTGGCCGTATTAGAGAAGGTGTGTCACTGGGGGTGAGCTTTGTGGTTCCAAAGCCCATGCCAGCCCCAGCCTGTTCTCTCTCTCTCTCTCTCTCTCTCTCTCTCTCTCTCTCTCTCTCTCTCCTCTCGCCCTCTCTCCTCTCCCTCCGCTCTCTCGCCTCTCTCTCTCTCTCTGTGCCATGAGCTCCTAAGCTGCCACTCCAGTCCCATGCCTGCCTGCCTGCCACCATACTCACCATCATGAGGGTATGACTTTACCTTCTGAGGTAAATTTCAAGCCTTCATTTAAATGCTTTTCCTCCCCTATAAGTTGCACTGGTCTCTTCACAACAATAGGACAGTAACGGTGGAGATGGATTCTCTATTCTTAATTCTTTCCATCCTGAAATAACCAAACCCCCAACAAAATATAGGAAGTAACACCAGATTGCCAATGACGGTGAACTCTGAGATACGTACATAAGCAGGGAGACTCTGCACTGAGGGGCAGAGGAAGAGACAGGAACAAATGTTGCCCAGTTCCAGAGGTAAGAGAGATCTGGGCACGGACTCTGAAGTGCAACTGAGGGTCATCTTTAAGGCTTCAGCTGATCAGTGTAGACATGTGGGAATGTAGACACTTCTTGTCCACAGATACCATGTATTGGTGAGTAGTGAGGGCAGAGAATTTTATTTTTATTTTTTTACAGGTCACAGAGTGAAGAATCGCATTGTGCAAGAGGCCCTGGGTAGAGTTCTGTTGCTTGAGTACCATGATGCTGTGGCTCAGATATGATTTGAGTGCATCCTTGGCTGTGTTAAGACTGGGCCCTAACGGGAGGTAATTCAGACACAGGGCTACTCTTGAGAGAGATTAATGTAGTTCTCACAGGATGAGGTTGGTTATTTTGCGTGAATTTGTCTCTTTGATTTGGGGACTGGGAAGAAGCTCAGTTGATGAAGGCTTGCCTTGCAGGCATGAAGACCTGAATATGCACCCCAGAATCCATGTTGTAAAAAATGAACCAGGCATGGTGTTGTACGCTAGTCCCAGGCTGAGGAATCAGAGACAAGTAGATTTCTGGGGCACAGTAGCCAGTCATCCTAGATTATTTGATGTATTCCAGGCCAGCGATAGACCCTGCCAAACAGGGGAAACTGTGGTCAGTGCCTGAACCATACCAGAGGTGGTTGTACACACACACACACACACACACACATCTTGCCCTCCACCTCTTGTTTCTTGTCTCTATCTCCTTGTGTACCTGCTTCCTGTCTCTCCAACAATATCCTGCCATGTGTCATCCACCATGTTGTGTTGTACCCAGAAAGCACTCAACAGAAGCTGCCTGATGTCAGAATTCCTAGCTTTCAAGGCAGTGATCTAAACAAGCCCATTTCCTTTATGAAGCCCTTAGCTTGAGGCACTGTGTCATAACAGCTGAAAGTGGACTAAGATAGGGGTTGAAATTGTACCTGAACTTAATGCTGTTCTTGTTTCACCTAACAAAGCTGAAAAGAGTGACACAAAGGATGAAGCTGCTTCCAATTAGCTCCATTTCAGGACAAAGCTCAAACATTTTAACTGGAATATAAAACTAGCTAGCAAACCATGAGAAATATCACAATGTCTTACTTTCATTGAAACAGAGAGGGACTAGTAAAGAAGCAGAAAAACAAAGTGATGATGAGAAGGAAGTTAATTAGGTTTAACATTTGAAAATAACGCTCAGCTTAGAAAGTCTGATGGAGATCTGCCTCAACTCACAGATGATGTGATCGTCTAGCTAGAAAATCCCATGGAATCTACTAGAAAGGGAAGGGAAGACAGCAAGATACAGGATGTATAAGGGCTTAAAATTCAATTTGGTTTCTCATAGTAGCAACAAGAAAAAAACTAAAATGGAGTTAAAGAAAAGCATCACTAAAACTGAAATACTTAACAATAAATCAGACAAAAATCAGACGTTATGCTGAATACTGTCATTAAGTTGGAAGACATCTTATTGTCAAGGTGTTCACTTCTTCCCAATTTATCTATAGATTCAACATAACAACAAATAATTCCCAGTGTGCTTGTATGTGTGTTTGTGTGTGTGTAACTTGACTAGTAATTGTTAACATCATAGTAACATACAAAGGATGTGTAAAGCAACTTTGAAAAAGAACAATATTGGAGAATTTATTGTTACCTAAATTTAATATATATAAAGCTATAATGAGCAAATCTCTGTCTGTCTGTCTCTGTCTGTCTGTCTCTGTCTCTGTCTCTGTCTCTGTCTCTCTCTCTCTGAACTAGAATAGAGTCCAGGAATAGACTATACCTACATAATCAATTGCTTGTCAATTTGGTAGAAAAAAAATATAGTCTTTCTAATAAATGATAAGTGGTAGTAGAACAAAAAATTCTATTTATCCATTATACTTTACAGGAAAAAAAGACATGGGATTAGAAGCAAATATAAATTAGAAAACCATACAAGTCCTCAAAACAATAAAACCCCCATATCTTGGACTATGATATGACACCGTAAATGTGACAAAAGAAATGATCCATGAAAAGAACATTGATATTGAAATTCAGGGCTTCTGCTTGGGGCTGGGAAGATGGCTCAGTTGTTAAGGTACTTGCTATGCAAGCATGTGCACGCAATCTTGGTCCCCAGCACACACATACACAACTGGATGCTGTGGCTCTTGACTGCAATCCCAGTCCTCGGGAGGCAGAGGCAGGAGGATTCCTAAAGCTTGCTGGACAGCCAGTCTAGTTGAACTGGTGAAGTCTAGGGTCAACAAGAGACCCTGGCTCCAAAGCTATGGTATAGAGAAACAGAGAAAGATACCCAACATCAACCTCTGATTTCTACGTGCACACATGCATGTGCACACACACATACACACACACACACACACACACACACACACACACACGTAGTGGATGTAAACATGTTTTTGTTTTGATCCCAAGTGGGAGATGTGAAACAGACTTATGTGAGGGTGTGCGGACTTTGTCTGCTAGAAACAGATTTGTGAGAGAACACATGATATATGCCCACTAGAAGAGAAACCGCCTTTTGCAGGGGCATGGTCTTTGCTAACTGATAAATGTCCTAGTACAGGTTCTGAGAGAGAGAGAGAGAGAGAGAGAGAGAGAGAGAGAGAGAGAGAGAGAGAGTGTGTGTGTGTGTGTGTGTGTGTGTGTATGTGCCCAAAACAAGAGGGTTGGCGGTTGGCCTTTTGGTTTTGGTACTGCTTCCCATTGTTTGGCTTTCATGGCATTGCTTCAAGATGCTCCTAGAAAGAAACGCTCCAGAGAATGTGTCAAGGTTATTGGTCCTGGCTGTTCCTCTGGATTCCAGCTGCTGCTGTTTTGCTGAATTGCTGGTTTGCTGTTTAAGGGGTCTGCTGAAATCCTGATGAGCAAAAGTGGGATCGCTCCAAGGAACTGAGTTTAAAAAGGTCTACTTCTCCTGTTCCCATTAACCTCTTCTCTCTCCTATCTAGGGTAGATGGGTTGGAAGGGAGGTGTAAGCATTAAAGAACCCCAAATAAAATAGGTTTGAAAAAGTTCAAAGCACACACACACACACACACACACACACACAGACACACACACACAGAGAGAGAGAGAGAGAGAGAGAGAGAGAGAGAGAGAGAGAGAGAGAGAGAGAGAGAGAGACTTCTGCTCTTTGAAATGTATTGCTTTAAAGAAAGAAATAAACTCTTGAGAGAGGAAAACAGATGAGTCGTGGAGGAGCTAAAGAGGTGGCTTAACGCTTAAAAGCACTGGCTGCTTTTGCATAGCTGCAGTACCCAAAAGGCAGCCAACAAGCATCTGTAACTTGTTCCAATGAGTTCAATGCCCTCCTCTGGTTTCCAAGGTCACTCACTGCACACATGTTTGTGTGTACATACATGCAGGAAAATACTCATCCACATGAAATAAAATTTAAAAATATATTACCCATAGAATGAGTATATTAGCAAATTATAAATAGGATCTAGGGAAGGAATAATTTAGCATTTATGAACCATTTCTGTAAATAATAAAACAATCTTGTTAATAATGATGGGCAGAAAACTTGAACAGATGTCCCATCAAAGAAAATACAATTGACAAATAAGGACATGATATGTGCTTGGGTCATGAAGAGAATTGCAAATAGAACCCCAGTAGGAACCAGGAATGTGGTGCATGCCTTTAATCCCAGCACACAGGACATAGAGACAAGTGGATTTTTATGAGGTCAAAGCCAGCTGTAGTGAGTTGCAGGACAGCCAGAGTAGAAAGTAGATAGATCCTGTCTCAAAACAATCAAATAAATAAGCAAACAATCAAGTGAACCTCAGTTTGATTCTAACACATACCTATTAGTTCTTAAATGAAATATATGGACCATAGTATGCTTTGGTGAGAGTGTGCACATAATGGAATTAAGACCTATTTGCTATTATTTTTTTTTTTTGCTATACACCCATTACATGATTAAATAGTTTTGTTTCCAGGTATTTCTCTGGGAAAAAAGTCTAGAAGATTTGCACATTAGAAGTCTCTTAGGAGCATTGGTTTGTCAAAGCCCCAAATTGAAAACAACCCAAATATGAATAAATCCATTATAATTTAAAAAATTTTAAAGTTATTTTGGAGACAGGGTCTTGCTATGTATCTTGGCCTCAAACTCATAACAAGAGTTTTATAGTGTCCCTGGTGCTGGGCTCTTGGGTATGTGTCACCATGCCAGGCTGACAAGTTGCAGTATATATATCAAAGGCAACACTGCTTAACAGTCAAAAGAACAAAGCTCGGACACATGGTGTGATATGGAGGGTGGGTCAGAAAGTAATGTGCTCAGTAACAGATGCTGGATGAAAATGATGGTTGTCTCTTGCCTCTATTTATATAGTGTGTTAGAAGTGTAAACCAATCTATAGCAGATGGGGAGAAGGGAAGTGGGGACAAAGAAGGCTAATGGAGTAGCAAATGTTACTAAGCACAATACATGTATGAGAATGTGAGAATGGGACATGTTTTGTATACTAATTAAAATAATCCACGAGTGACAGAAAGCAGATCTGTGGCTTCAGGGAGATGGAAAAGAGCTGGGGAGGGGAGCAAGGATGGGATTCCAGAACAGGGAGGGTGATGGAAAGGGTGCTTGTCTGGATGGCACTAATTGTTGCATGGTTGAATTAATGTGTGAAGACTTAGCAGACTGTGAACTTTAACTGTGTGTAAATTTATGCACGTGAGTTATATCCAGTGCATTTAAAACTATGGAAACTAAAGAACGCTGAGAGAATGATAAATAGTCCTCCCCAGGGAAGACCATACCAATTGCCTATCCAATACCAAATGGTCATCCCTAAAAAATATATGCATGCGTAACATTATACAGACTGAGCAGGCTATATTTAGGAATATATGTATGTATATATATATATATATATATATATATATATATATATATATGGATGTGACAACAAGTAAAGGAAAAAGAGTCCATGAATTTGAAAGAGAGAAAGAAAGGGTATATGGGAGGCATTGGAGGGAGGCCTAGGAAGGGGGAAATGATGAAATTAAATATTGTAATCTCAAAAATAAAAGATGTAATTTAAAAACATTGTAAGGGGTAAATGTGAATCCATTGTTCATTATACATAGTATTTAAAGAATAAGGATGGGAAATACTCCATTTGAAAAGCTATCATAAGATCTATGTCACTAACTCTTTAGACATGCCCAACATTGTTAGCAAAGGCAAACACCAACATTATGTGGACATTATACGCTGAATACAGCAGGTAACTGGGCCTTACATTTTGCCCCTATGTTCACCAAGCAAGGGGAGTTTTAGTTTTCTTTAAAAGACAGAGATGTTAGGCTGGAGCTACTCAATAAAGCCAGTAACTGCCCGAAAACCCACAAGCTTATACCTTCCTATGTGACAAAGTGTCTTGGACCCAGGGCCCTGGGGACTTGACCACAATTTGATTTGCGTATCTTCTGTGAACAGCCGCAACCCTATTCATTCACTCGGACACTGACTCAAATTATTGAGGGTGTTGCCACATGAAGTATAGTATTATCTGACCTTTTCAGGGAGCAGATGGAATCACAAATATCAATTTAAGCGAAATTTTGTCCAATTCATAACAAAACCTTTGAAATGATTGAAAAACCAACCCACTAACGGGCAAAAATGTAAGGTTCTGCTTAGCTCTCCTTTTCGATTCTTGCCTCTGACTTTTTGTCTGGAGCAAATCCAGGTTAAATTCCTGTATAGATGCTTCTGGACCACTTGCTTTGGTATTGGAAGTAAACAGTCCATAAGGTGATGACCCCTTGGGTCTTAAGAAAAGCAAGAGGCAGCTTAGATTAGGGAGGAGAGCCATCACCTCCCACTAGTTCTGTGTCTCCTGGATGACGTTCTGCTCGGGAAGACGTCAATATACAACAATGGGTTATTGAGAAAAGCATGGTGGTTTTGAAAGTGTAATCTAATCCAAGTATATCAGAGGAAAAGGCAGGAGGATTGATAGTTTGAGATGTACCCAGCCTCATAGTGAGACCCAGACTATACACAGACTATAGACGGACTCACTTTACTGCAAAGTCCAGGGATAAGGCTAGTTCCTAGTGTGGTGACATCCACAGTTCAGGTGATGCTCAGGCCTGCCTTGCTTCTTTCAACCCTCTCCTCCATGCCTTTTCTTCATTGTGGTCTCTAGTATTTCAGGGTCAGTTCTAGACCTCAGTAGTTCAAATTCAGGTTAGGAAAGAGTGCCCATTCTACAAGAGGAGAGAGATTCTGTGGTTAGAAAGAAGGGACTCCTCTGATACTTTTCACAGTGTCTGGGTTGTGACTTGGAACAGTTCTCTAAAGGATGTTGAGTTGGAGCTTTCTGAAATAACACAGGCAGACGATGGGCTGCCTATGAGTGCCCATGAGAATATCTCTCACAAACGCTGCCTTCAGTGTCCTTGCTGGTGATTCTGGTATGCCTGGGCTTTCAGAAGCTTCCCAGAGTCCTGAATTCCATCTAGAAAAATAAACTCCAGGACTCTGGTTTGGGCATAAGGAAGGATGCAGAAGAGGAAAGCTGGATCCTTGATTTCTTGAGTGTTAAGTGCTACATTGAAGGGCCTAACCATGAAGAACAAATGGGGACTGAGATGGGCCACAGTGAAGCTGGACCAATGCCATTGTTCTCTGTGTGTATGCGGCATGTGCGGGCTATGAGCAGGGCCATTCCTCAAACACCAGGTGCCTGTGGTCTCCACCACAACACCTCCAGGTGTCTTATGGCCTCGTCTTCCTATGTGAGGGAGCATATTTATGGAAGCCGCGTCTGCAAAAACCCTTTCCTTAGGCTTTCTACTACTTTGAGTAGTGACATTGATGATGACAGAACCATGACACATAATGAGAAGATGAAAGCTTTATTAGCTTGCAGTGGAATTTCTGCCAGTGAGGATGCTGCCTTTGAGAAGGCACATCAACAAGGTGTCCAGGGTAGAGGGTGAAACTCAAAGACCATGGGTACCAACAACAGCAGGGATGAAGGAGAAAGCAAAAGAATTTCCATTCCTGGAGAGCTCAGTGTTCGAACTTCTTTGCTTTGCCTCAAGCCTCCCTACACCATCAGTAAAGTCTTTCAAACACCAATGCTGTTGTGTCTCAATTCTGTCCATCCATTTGTTTGTTGTGGAAAGCAAAGTTAGGAATCAGATTGCCCACCCAAGTCTGTGTGGTGAATTGTTAAAGAAATAGTGTGTGTCTGATGAGAAGGAAGTACACATTCATTGTACAGGGTCTGAGAGGCATTTCCATTTGTGTGATGGACATTTTGGAGTGGGGCGTAGGCCTGTGGAGGAGTGGAACCAGAGGTTTAAATTTCATGAAGAAATACCCAAGGTCAGGGAGATCCAGCTATCAAGTTGATTATAATAGTAGCAATCGTAGTTTATTGCTTTTATAGTACATGTCAGGTGTTTTGTTTGGTCTTTATGTATTTTATAAAGGTAAAGTAATATGCTGTCTAAATTATTTTTGTTTATTTTATTTTTAAGTGTGTGTGTGTGTGTGTGTGTGTGTGTGTGTGTGTGTGTGTGTGTGTGTGTGAAGAGGGTGTCTGATCCCCTCGAACTAGACGTATAGGTAGTAGTTGTGAGCTGTCTGGTATGAGTTCTGGGAACCAAACTTGAGTCCTCTGCAAGAGCAGTAAACACTGTTAGCCACTGAGCCATCTCCCCAGCCTCTCTGAATTCTTATACTGCTGTTTTCTCAGTGTTTCTTAGCATTGCATTTTCAATGACCTCTTACTTCATAGCCAGCTCCATGAAGGTTTTCTTGTCCATCTTTAAACAGTACATTTAAAGACAATAAGATGGCTCAGTGGGTAAAGCACTTTCCATGAAGACCAATGACCTGAGTTTGATCCCTTAATCTCACATGATGGAAGGAGAAAAACCAAATCCTGTGGGCTCCAGATAGCACCTGTCCTGATGCTAACACTCAGTTGATATGGCCTAGTGCTATCCGAGTAGGTAGACAAGAAATGGGTGAAATATGAGTGTGGTAAATAAGTGAGTTCACATGCATGAGGAAACTAACTTCTGAGGAAAGATATCATTCTAACAGCACAGAGCTGCTGCTGCCTAGAGGATTCCATCCCAGCCCCCAGCCTCCACGCAAATCTGCTTCTCACATGTCTCTTTCTGAAAACACTGATAAATTTTTCCATGAGCTTGTCCCAAGTCTTAGAAGAAGCTCATGTTCCTTTGCCAAATGTGTCTCCTCATTTCACAAAATTTGTTGGCATAGAAAGCAAAGCAAAGCAAAGCAAAACAAAACAAAACAAAGCAAAACAAAACAAGTGGTCTGAACTAGTCCTAACCAAGGTGCTGATGTGTGTAGTCCAGCTCAGCTGGGCCCTAGGGGCTGCCCAGTTGAGAGCCCACCTGCCATGTCTAGTGTTTGCAGTTTTCCTACAGAAGCTTACACACATGTAACTCAAGCCCAGCTGCCTGTGGTGGATGGAAATATCTGGGAGACAGATATCACAGGCCCTGTTTTCTTCCTACCCAAAGGTCAAGATAGCCTCACATAGGTCTTGGGGAGAAGGACAATGCTGAGGACTATGGAGTTCCTGAGAGTCACCCATGTATGTTTGTAAGACTTACACATGTGCTATTCATAGACCCAAGATTGTGTATCACAACACAGCTGGAACACCAAACCCATACATCCACTGGCAAGGGGGTGCTCACAATCTCCTTAGAAATAGAAATGTCAGGCATGCCATTGAGACTTTTTGCCCTAAAAGTACAACTCCTGTTCTTTCCTCTTAGTACTCCTCCTTGCCTTGAAGTCATTCGTCAATGGGCTCTGACAAGTCATTTCATGTGATCTAGTAGCTGTGATGCTCTTTATCAAAGCCAATCCCTGGCACTGGCACTGGGGGAACTGGGAGCCTTGTATCTAGTTATCCACAGCAGGCTCCTCTTTCTCCCTTCTATACCCTGAAAATGAATTGTCCTTGACTGAAGAAATTTTCCAACCCCTGCTGAGCACCGGACCTCTTCTTGGACTCAGTCTAAAGACCTGAGGTTGAGTTGGACTTTCTTTCATGGTTGATCTGCAAACCTCGGAGCAGGCAATGGGACATGATGCTATTGTCCAGATCAGAAAGACCTTCAGGTTGGGGGTTGGTCCTTAGGTTACATACTGAAGTTTTTCTTACCATATGATGGGGTGGAACCAGATAATTTTTCCATTTTTTTTCAGCTTTAAAATGTGAAGAACAAGAGTTGGAGAAATTGTTTTGTGGGTAAAGAGCTTGCAAACCAACAATCCTAGAGCTGGGAGCCAGAGGCTCCTACGAGAGAGAGAGAGAGAGAGAGAGAGAGAGAGAGAGAGAGAGAGAGAGAGAGAGAGAGAGAGAGAGGAAGACATCTCATCTGATGGATCTCTGCCCTCTCAGAGAGAAGATTAGGGGAGGAGAGGTGGAGGAGAGAAATAGAAAACAAAAAGATCAGAGAATAAAATACTTCTCCAAGGGATATGGCAAAAGTTAATGTGTATATGGTGATTATGCTACTGTATATTATTTATTATAATATACAGGCATCTTCTGAGAAGTTTCTGTTACCATAGGTGACACTTAGTACCATCCCAAGAAGTGGTATTATTCTTTATCAGATGGGGGGCAAGAAGAAAGTTGCTCACCACAACCTGTCTCTTTTATAAACTCAAACCCTGGCAGCAGCATCACTATATACCAATAAAGAAGTGATTAAATCAACAGGAGATCCTCCTATGAGGCAACAATATGCAGCCACTATAAACCATGACTTCTAGCGCAATAGGAACATGCTCACAAAAGAAATGTCAAGCAGAAAAATTCATGTCACCTGTCTACATGGAAAAATTAGTAACACCATGATTCTGTGCATGGAGATAGTTAAGTAGGACCTCTTCTGCTCCCGCTCAAAGGATTTGGAAAAAAAACTGTATCCCTAAAGGTTACAGTTTAAGTGGTGAGAATATGGATGGCTTGTACTTTCTTCTTTATTCTATTTGTGTTTTCTAGATTTCCCACAACGAACACTTCTGACAATTATAATACAGGAGAAAGCAAACATTATTAGTTAAAAAAATGATGTGGGGTGCTGCACCTCATTTTTACAGAAAGCAACAACTGCCGGGAACCATTATGATCCGGGCTCCATCCGTCCAAATTGCATCTGTTTCCCAGCTTTGGAGGTGATGGCTTCCAGACAGGGCTGCATCACAGATGGGCTCCCCAGGGCTGGGGGCGTAGCCAGATTGTGGCCCCTCCTTTTCTCTGTTGGCGAGTCCTTTGGTGTTTATTCACTCACATGGCCTACAGAGTTAAAAGAGGTTTGTTTCTTTTCAGGCTGTTGAGTGCAGCCAGGGTAATTTAGTAGAAAAATGTCATGCTAATGCAATTCAAAGTTCAAATGATCTTTCATTTCGAGGGAGAGAAGAATGTGTGTGCAGTTGGAATGTTAAAACTCACTACTTGCCCTGCAATTCAAATAGAAATATGAGCTGCAGGGGCTACATAAGTCACACGAAGTACTGTGAGTGAAATGCAAGAAATGAATAAAAATGATCCAGAAGCCATTTATTAGCATTGCTGGGGGGCCAGCGCCAAACAAGGACTGCAGCCATCAGAAACTGCAGTTGGGGAGAAGGCATGTTTGCATAAAATTACAATAATCCTGAAATAATGAGGAAGGAAGTGATTAGCCAGGTCCCTCTTACCCATGTCGCCAAGGCCACCCTCGGCTCTCAAGAGAGCTGTGCCCTTTTCCCGCCCACAGGCCCTTTCCTCTTGCTCAACTCCTGCTTGGTTTGGCTGTACCTGCCAGCTGGGTGGGTGAGGGTGTGTACCTACAGTGCCGCCTTCTCTGGCAGGGTGTGGAGGGGCGGATGGAGGAATTGGGACTTCCAGACCTCAGCTCAGAGTACTCTGGAGGAGGACAAAGCAGGGTTGGCGAGCAACAGGTGTCCCAGTCCTTGCTCAGCACACAATAGGTAGCACTCCATCTTGGTGAGCTGAGCATCTTTCTGTTCCACCCCAGGCTTCTAGTCTTGCTGTTCTAGGAAGAGGTGGTTGATCCAAGGAATTTCAGTTATGAGCATATCAGTGGTTCTCAACCTCCTAATGCTGCAATACTTTAAAACAGGTCCTCGTGTAGTGGTGGCCCCAGTCATAAGATTATTTTCACTGTTACTTCGTAACTGTAATTTTGCTACTATTATGAATCGTAACATAAATATCTGATATGCAAATGGTCTTGGGCAACTCCCATGAATGGATGGTTGGATCCCTAAAGGAGTCATAACCCTTCTGGTCTATGTGAATTTCCCACCTGGCCTCTGTTTGGAAGAGAGTAACATTTTTCAGACATGGCTGTGATGAGACACTGAAATTTTTATTTTTCTTCTTTCTTATGAGATGAATATGAGGGCATAGTATGTGGGCTATTGACCCAAATTTCTAGTTTTTTAAAAATTTAAATTAAAATATCTGAAATTTTATACATGAGTACTGTATTTATGTCATTTCTACCCTTCCTACTCTAACTTTTGTGTCCCCCCTGCATTATCTATTTAAGTTGATGACCTCTTGTTTAGTAATTATTATTGTTACACATATACATATTTGTAAATCCACATAATGACATACCAGCAGACATGTCAATGTAGATGGAGGAAATTTCATAATATTCACTTATTGATGATGAGCTACAGCCATCAGGAGAGTCTCCTGATAATTTAAAAAATAAGTTTGATATAAAGCAAGATTCTTTCCCCATTAACCATATAACCTGATTTGGTATCGTTATATTTTCTATTATCATTATAAACTGAATTATGTGTCCCCCAAAGTGACATGTTGAAGCACTAACTCTCAGTGTGTGATTGCATGTGGAAATGGGGCCTTGAAGGGATGAACTAAGGTTGTGTCAGGAAACCTGGTAACTTGCTTCATAGGCACATG
Source organism: Acomys russatus (assembly GCF_903995435.1). NCBI lineage: Eukaryota > Metazoa > Chordata > Mammalia > Rodentia > Muridae > Acomys > Acomys russatus. The sequence continues at coordinate 14,897,127 of NC_067154.1, read as the reverse complement.
AGGAGGAGTTCAAAAGCATATTCATTAAAAGAAGGCTGCCCGTAATCCAAGAGACGAAGCCTCAGAATGAAATCTGTCCTTCTTGCCTCTAGAGTGTCAATAAATGGATGCCTGTGGGCTAAATCACCAAGTCTGTGGCATTTTTTTTTTTAGGACATCTCAAGCATGCAGATGAATATATTCATTTGCAAACATGCAAATCCCAAGGAATGATGAAACTCTAATCTTCCCTTATATAAAAGACTGAACTACAACAACTCCAGGAAATTAAAGAAACAATCCAGAAGGGCTGGAAAGGTGACTCAGTGATTAAGAGCACTTGCTGTTCTTGCAGAGGACCTGGGTTCAGTTCCCAGCCCTGCACATGGTAGCTCACAACTGTCTATATCTTCAGTTCCATGGGAATCTCACACACTTTTCTGGCCTTTGTGGGAACTGAGTACAGGTAGTGCATGTGCGTGCATGCACGTGCACACACACATATGCCAAACATTCCTAACACATAAATATATAATACATAAATTTTATTTTATCTTTTAAAAGAATTTTTATATGTGTGGGTGTTTTGTCTACATATGTAACTATATACCACAAGCATGCCCGCTTATAAGACCAGAAGAGGGTATTGGGTACCCTGAAACTAGAATTACAGATAGCTCTGAGCTGTCATGTGGATGCTGGGAATTGAACCTAGGTACTCTGGAAAAGAGACAATATTCTTAATTGCTGAGCTATCTCTTCAGTCCCAACAATAAATCTTAAAATTTTGTGGTGGCACATGCCTTTAACACCAGCACTTAGGAAGCGAAGACAGGTGGACCTCTGTGAATTTGAGGCCAGCCTGGTCTACAGAGTGCGTTCCAAGACAGCCAGGGCTACATTGAGTAACCCTGTCTCAAAAAACCAAATAGATAAATAAAATCTTAAAAAAAAAAAAAAAAAAAAAAAAAAGAAGAAGAAGAAGACAGATTATGTGATGTAGACTGGCAAACCCAGAACTCTTGGTAGGCTGGGGAAGAAGGAAGAGAATTGAATTGACATGTCTTAAGACTACTCTGAGCTAAAGTGAGGTTTTAAGTGGAGTGTGTGTGTGTGTGTGTGTGTGTGTGTGTGTGTGTGTGTGTGTGTGTGTGTGTGTTAGTCAAGTGAATGAGTATTTTATCTTTGGACAGTGCTAATTTTTAGTTAGGTTCTATCCAAGTGGGTTGAGAGGTTTTTCTCTATTTATTTTATTGTAGGATATAGGAGACTTTGTAGTGTAGAAAGGGACAGAGGTGAAAAAAGACAAATAAGAGGATGTGTTTACCTTTAACTTTGCTTCTGGGTCCAAGAACTGAAAGGACTGTAATTATTTATCTGCAGGTATCCCAATATATCTGTTATGCATTGTTTCCCAAATTGACTCTCATAGAATGCTAGTTCTGCAAAGGGATATTAATGGAAGGCATTATATGTTTCTTTGGTCAAGTGAGTTTATGAGCTGCTTTGCAGATCTTTCAAAGCTTGTGCATCACGACTCTCCAAGAGGCAGAAAAAGCTTGCAGTAGCTTCCCACAGATGTGTCAGCAGGATCCTATTTTCACTATTAATTTTGGGAATCAGGCTCTCAGACCTTACACTATAAAAAAGAGCATGGGTCAGAAGTCATAAAATCCAGCTCTAGACTTGTTTTCTGTCCATTTGCTTCATAGTTCTGGGCTACCCATCTCTCTATACTATGAAATAAACAGTTGGGATGCTAAGTATTTCTTTTTAAATATTAAAAATTCATTTCATTGATTAATTGACTGATTTTTGTGTGGGTGCCCATGTGACGTAATGTGCATGTAGGTGTGGAAGAACAGCTTGTGAGAATCAGTACTCTCCTTCCACCATTTTGGCCTTGGGGAATAACTCAACGTCAGTGGCCTTGGCTGCAAGCACCTTTATTCACTAAATCATTTTTGTAGGTCAGGTTGCATGCTCTTGATTCCCCATCTCTCCTCATGCATTCTTTGATTATAAATCCATAGTTTATGGCTTTGCCCACCCACTTTGTAGTCTTTGGCAAGGCATCCATTTCTCTATCTTGTAGGCATGTTCCGTTTACTTTCTAGGGACTCTTTGTCAAGGTCAGTGAGTTAGTGCAGGTGGAAACCTCTAGAAGGAAGTTGAAGCAAAGAATTCCTGATTCCTAGGGGAAGGAGTTGTGACTTCTTTGTAATTTCTTTGGCATAAACTGGTAGGCCCCATTGTAAGGAAGGATGTACCCTTCAGAGCTCACTCGGCTGAATTGAGAGCACAACCTTGGGTACTATTTCTTGCCTTTCCACTTGTTGGCACCATCTCTTACTCATCCCTGAGTGTACCAGGCTGAGCAGGGGAGGGGGGAGGGGAGGGAAGCTATGAATTTCTGGGGAATCTCCTGTCTATACCACTTATCTCATCAAAGGAGTCCTGGGATCCCAGACATGTGCTACTGCATCTGAGTTTGCATGGGTTCTGGGGATCTGAGCCCAGATTCTAACACTTTTGGAGCAATCACTTTGCCTTCTGAGCCATCTATCCAGGTGCTGTTCCCTGTGAAGCCTGGGAAGGGCAATGCTTGAAAACTCTATAGGAAAGGCAGTAGTTGGTCTTGGGAAAGATTGGCTTGGGGAGCAGGGAGGTGAGGAGAATATCACGAATAAAGAAAAAGCATGTAGCGTGGGAAGAAGACACCCAAAACTGTAACCCCAGGACACGTGCGGTGAGATGCTCAATAAAAGGTTAGGTCTTGGGTATGAGGTAGCGGAACTCAGACACCATATGAGAGGAAACTAGCAGAAGACAGATCACTTCTGCGGTTGAGCTGTCTGATTTCTCCTTGTGGAAGTAGAAAGGTCACAGAACAAAAATGAGTCATCATTCTTTTCCACTCGCTTAGCATTCAGCATAAATCAGTGTTTGCCTTGGGTGAACGGGCAGGTAGTTATTTGCAAGGCTGAATGAAATTATACAGCTGGGTGTGAGTGCTGTTGGCAATTCTTGCCCCTGTGCAAGTGGCCAGGGTCTCAGTGAGTGGGAAAATGGCAATACAGGAGGGTGGCTGGGGGTTGTATGCCCAAGAAAGTGAAGGGAACCTTCTTGTGGCAAGTATTTCCCAATTTTCTGGATTCTGAAACCCTGGAAGTGGGGGACATGCTCCTGGAATATGATCTGGGGTGAGGCCTTTAACTCATAACAGTGGGTAGATTGTATCACAGAGCAGGAAGAATTGTTTTCAAGAGCAGTCATAAAACAGGACTAAATCATTCCCCTTTATACCTTAGAAATTGGGGACTTCAATGCAGGCCCTTTAAAAGGCCCATTGAATATGATTACCACACTGCTCTTGATGGCATTAGTTCTGTGCCTTCCCTGTGACCGGTGCCACCAGGTACAGCTTCTGTCCCGCTGTTCCTGGTTACCAACATGAACACTAAGCCATTTAAGCAGAAATAAACTTTGCTGTATATTTAGCCAACATTTTGGCCTTTTGCCTTAGCTCTTTCTACTAGCTTCTCAGCTAGGTTTATGATTGGCCTTGGTGCTTTGTAAGCAGTGTACCCCTGTGGGAACAGTGGCTCTGTTTCTGGTGTTTGGAGTCTTATAATTTATGAGGTTTCTATGCTGGGCACTCTGAAGGTTTTTAATAGTGCCCTGGGTAGAGTGAAATCATTTTACTTAAAAATAGTTTGTTTTTCATGGTCCGCATTTTACTAAGATATTTTCTCCTTTGTCTTTAAAGTCAGAGCCATTTCCTAGAATGAATGTTGTGTGGGCAAGGAAGAAGGACAAGGAGAGACAGGCTTCTGGGACATTCAGACAGCAGCAGTGCATTCAGGTGGCTGGATAATACACTGACTATAGAAGAATCCTTGCTAGTCACCTATCACAGGCCAGGTGCAATGCTAAAACAGTGGAGAACATTAAATATGAATAGAGCATCGCTCCCTCAACTCCTCAAACACGACAGCTTCTCACTGTTTACCAAGTACAACCAAATATAGGCCTCACACAGACAACCCTAGCTAATCATTTTGTATACGTAATATCCCATGTTCCTGAAAATTGGACAAGCCTGTGTTCATGTCTGAGGGTAAATGCCCAGGACTATTCACTAATTTTTTTTGTAGGTCAGTTTTGCCCAGAAGCCAAGAGAAGAGGCCTCTGCAATCTTCTTTAGAATTGACTTTGACAGAACGTGAATATCAAAAGATGTTTGCTGATTGGCTAATCTGCTTGATTGATTAGGTTGAAGGATTCTTAGGATCCTATTGGAATATAAATAAAATCAGTGGGTGTGCCAGGGAAGTAAGTGGCTGCCTTGCAAACTTGAGAACCTCAGTTCAGTCCACAGGACCATCTATAAAAGCTAACCATGGTAATATTCATTTGTATCGGATTGCTGGGGAGTTGGAACCAAGTAGATTTCTTGGGATTGCTGGCCAGACAACCTGCTTGGTGAGCTTCAGGCTAATGAGGGAAAAGGTGGGCACCATTGAGGAGAAGCATCTAAGGTTGTCCTGTGATCTTCACAACTATATATAAATACCAATATATGTGCACCATCCCACACAGAACATGTGATTGAGAGTGCACTCGCGCGCGTGCGTGCGCGTGCGCACACACACACACACACACACACACACACACACACACACACACACACATGCGCGCGCACGCGCGCGAGTCATGGGAGGAAGTCATATGCCAATTGTGAGAATAAAACCACCATGGGACATTTAACTGAATTGCAAAGAGATAAAACCATACGATTTGAAGATGTCTAAGTTTGGATCCACACACATGAGTGATCATTTTATAAACAGATTGGAATATATCATACTGAGATGAGGATTGATCCTTTAGAGCAGCACCCCTCTCCTTAGAGACTGGTCTCATTGTGCCTGTCTCTAAGCAAGTTATTAGCAACCAGAAGAGCTAGCCTGGTCCCTAGGTCCTGCTGCGGTGATGAGAACCAATCCTCTTAATTTCCACTCAGGTGAGTCTAGAAGATACCACAAGGTCCACAGAGCTGTGATGCGCAACTGAGGAGGCAGTGTAACTCAAACTGTGCTTGTTAGGGATTCCCAGACACACACTAATGTGAAGCAGGTGCAAGCCAGTCCACGATGAAGCGATGAACTGAATCATTCACACAAGAAGGGGTCTTTGAGTGGAGCCTTAGTAGTGTGGTGTAGAAATTGTAAGGGACCCAGAGGACTCTGGCCCTGCAAGTGGGAGTATCATAGTCTGACTCAAGGATGTAAAACATCTGAAATTACATCCCCATGATTTCACCTTCATTTCTCAACTCTCTTCCCTCCATCTTTCTAACTGAACTCTGCCTCTCAACTCCTTGCACTGGGCATATATCATCAATGTATTCTATTTATCCTAAGCTGGAAAAGTTTTAGATAAAATAAAATAAAATATTGTACCAATGTGTGTGTGTGTGTGTGTGTGTGTGTGTGTGTATGTGTGTTTGCTGTCATAAGCCCCCTCTTTAGTCAGTCATGCATTACAACCTTTCACACAGTTTGCCTTTGTCTCCACATTCAGCCTATCAGTACAAGTTCAGGATCTCACAGCATCTGTACCTTCAGTACTGTTCAGTTATCAATGTCTGTAACTCAGTGGCTTCAAATATCCAGTGTTTTTAACATACACTGATTGTGTGATCATGAACTTGGGGTCAGCAATTCTTTCGTTCCACACTGCATTAGCAAAGAACATCACCAAATGTTCATTCAAAGATTTTCAGGACTGGAGAGTGCTAGGTAGTGGTACACTGTGTATCTGTCTGATGTTGAGGATGGCCAGAAGGCTGAGGTCAGCTGGGACCGCCCACTGAATGCCTACATATGTCTTTCTGACACGATGGTCTCATGGTAGTCAGACTACTTGAAGGGGAACACAGAGCTCCCAAGAGACAGTAAGCAGAAACTGGTACTGCAAACACCACATCCCATCAAGTTTATATTACGGAACTATTGCAGACTTACAAATAGTCAAGGGCAGGAGACAGATGCTCCACCTCTAGACAGAGCAAGTGTCAGAGACTAAAGAAATTACAGCCATCTGTAACCTACCACAAGTCTGTACTTTCTATCTTGACAATGGGAGGTCATAGGAATATTTCAGTGCTGGATGCAGCAATCTTACCAACCTACTATGTGCGAATTTCCTGAATACTTGCATGCCTTCAGGTCTCATAGGTTCCTCAGTGATGGGCAGGCTCAATGGTAACCAAAATGTAGTCTTTAACACTACATACCTTGGTTCCGTGATATAGAGAAATCAAGCTGGAACAAAGATGCAAGCTTCCTCCTAACTGGCTGGCTCCCAAAGTCCTGGAAGGGGCTATTCAGGACACTGGGGGAGAAAAAGCTTTAATGTTATTACTTAGTTCTGAACCCTATGAGCGATGAGATCAACATATCAGGTAAAATATGTACGCTTGTGCATAACATCGATACTCCTGTCTTGAGGGTGTCTTATCTACTTTTCTATTGCTATTAAGAGATGCCAGGACCAAGGAGACTTATGACAAGGTTTATTTGGCTTTATAGTTCCAGAGGGTGAGTCCGTGGCCATAAGGTGTGCAGTATGACAGCAGGCAGTTGTGACGCTGGAGCAGCAGCTGAGAGTTGACATCTGATGCTCAAGTGTGATGCAGAAGGTGCTGACTGGGAGTGATATGGGCTCTTAAAGCCTTGGATCCCACTCCCAGTCACACAGCTCCTCCAACAGCTCCTAATCCTTCCCAAGTGGTACCACCAACTGGAGACGAAGTAGTCCAGCTTACGAGATTATGGGGTGTGGGGGACGATTCTCATTCAAATTACCACAGGGCATAACCAACTTCTCTATGATTGAATTTGAAGTCTACGTTATAGGAAGAAATCTATGCCTGGTACTGTCAATCTGCTTAAAAATAAAACAAAACATGCAAAAGAGAGAGAGAGAGAGAGAGAGAGAGAGAGAGAGAGAGAGAGAGAGAGAGAGAGAGAGAGAGAGAGAGAGAGATGACTCAGTGGTTAAGAACATGGATTACCCTTTCAGAAGATCGAGTTTAGTCCCCAATACCCATGGCAGGTAGCTTAACTTCAAGGTGCCCTTAACTTCAATTTTAAACCATCTGATTCCATCTCATGGCTTCTGTGGGCATATGAAGCCATGTGCACATGACAGTATACATACCCACACATATACATGTAATTAAAAAAAAAAAACCAAACATGCCAGGGAAGATCATAGGGCCTGGCAGGGAGGCAGTGTGACTGAATGGTGTTGTTTATCTAAATTGACATAAATTCAATGTACCTTCTAAATATTTATGTTTATACCCATAGAAAAACAGCCATTCTTAGCCTTAATTAGAGAAAACTCACTCCAGCCAACAGTGGTGAAAACAGAATGCACACAGTGCTTATAACAGATGGCAGATGAGTCTTCGGCTTTAACCAAAACACTTATACTATCCCTCCTAAGGATCAGGGAACATGGTGGAAGAGGGGTAGAACAAGCCAGTGTATAGGGAGAAGGGTTATAAATTGGCATTTTCTGTGCAAAACAGCCATTGTGAGCATGAACTCACAGATGCTTCCGTTGGATCTGGACAAGAGTGAGCCTGTGAGGTCAGGCATGGCTGGATGAGGGCTCAGAGGGTTCTACTTACCCACTGCTGAGCTTTGTGCTGCTGACAGATTCAGGGAGTGGAGGAATAATGCCTTTAGTTGTGTGCAGCTCGTGGCCCCACTCAGTCTCCAGTGGATAGTCCCAATCCATTGCTCAGACAGTTGGCCATGGTCAAGCAAAATGGGTCACAAAAACACATCCAAAAGCATGCATGAAGTTGTCAAAGAACGAATTAATCAACAAAACAACATGGTCTTCTAAACAGTAGCATCAGCTTCTCCTGAAAACACATTAGGGAAAAAAAAAAGCAAATTTTTAAGTTCTGTCCTAGAATCACTGAAGAGGAACCATGGGTGAGACCTAGTAATTCTTACTTCACAGAGCCTCTCATGTGACTCTTATGTGCAAAAAGGCTGGGGAAGTCCTAGATGAGGTGATCTCAAAGGTCTTTTCATCTGGTTTTCTGAGATTCTGTCTACAGAGACATTTTCTCATCCCACATGATCTGAATGCATAGTTAATTTATTGACAAAAACCATCAACCAACACTGAGAAATTCTATTGACAAATTCAAAATTTCTCATTTTTATAAACGGGGGTCAATCTTAGACATCTGGTCAAGGACTTTTGTTGAGGACAAGTGTGTCCTGGTTGTACTTTTAGACAGCTGGTTTGCACAAATTGTATTCACATATATGATCTAAGATTTTTAGCTTTCTTGAAAGCAGAGCAAAAACAAACAAATCTAAAAAACATCAAGACTTTCAAAAGAATCCAAAGCTTTCATTTTTGACTAATTTCTATTGACTATTTCTGATTATCTGAGTTGTTGGTTTATATGACAAAACATCTGTAATACTTAAATGATGACAGTTCAGTAACAAGAAAAACTGCAATAAATTAGTTTTGCAATTAACTTGGAAGTTAGGAACAGAAGGCTTAATACAATGGGATGGCTGTTTATTTGTCACTGATGGGCATCAATTGTTTTGTTTTATGGGGAGATGAGGACTTCTGGCTGATGTGAGAGATGGCCAAGTGGGCAGTAAAGGAACTGCTTCTTTGTTCACAATACCTGTCCCCTAAACCCTTGAGTCTCCCTTCTCTTGCATTGTATTCTTAAATCACTTCTAACTTAAACACATTTTATTAAGCTCTGACTTTTCACAAAAGCACCCTTGCAAGGCTTTATGCTCCTGTAGGTATCTCCTAGAGTCTTCACAAACCCCTGCTTTTGAAAACCATGGCCCAGCGCTCAGGGCTGGAGGAACATTCCATGGAAAGCAAGTGTCCAGGTTCTAGTGTTAATCTACCATTTCTAGGTATGTGCTATCAGGCAACTTCACTGAACATATTTTTTTTAATAAAAAATGTTTTTACTTAGCTGCATTCAGAATGTCAACAAAACAGCTGCAATATTTTTTACAATTACAGAATGGAAGTCAGTTAACAGCACAACAATTATCTACATATAAGCTGCATCACAGACAACTGTATATGGGGGGGAAAAAAGAAATAGAAAAACAAAAAACCCTATCGTCCCCACATATAACTAATTTGTGGTGTGCACCAACAGGTACCTGCTTTAAATTTCAATTCCAATTTACAACTCTCAAACTGTACCAGGGAAGGCCATTGGCCATTGAAAATACCACCTGGACAGGGCAGGGCTAGCTAAAGACACATTCACTAGTGTGTCAAATACACACACACACACACACACACACACACACACACACACACACACAAAGACACCGTACTGTTTAAAAACAAATCTTACACAGCATTACATTTTAATTTTTTTCTTTAAAAAGAGTGAGTTGTGTACAGGGGGATTAAATGCTTTATAGACAAGGGAAAAAATCTATGCTAGTACCAACTTATTTGTCATTATTATCTTCTTCATCTTCCTCTTCTTTCTCCTTTTCCTCGTCCTCATCCTCCTCATCCTCATCTTCCTCTTCCTTATTTTTCTTGTTCTTTTTCAGCCCTTGACCACCCTCTTTATTTGCTGCATCAGGCTTTCCTTTAGCTCTTTAGGCAGCAGTATCCTTTGTGTATTTCTCCTTCAGCTTGCCGCCGCCTTCACACAGGGCTGCTTGTCATTTGTAGTAGCATTGTTCCACATCTCTCCTAGCTTCTTTGTGACATCACCAATGGATAAGGCGGGGAGTTCTCTGTACTCACTACAGAACAAGAAGAAGGCCAAAGGAGGCCTCTTGGGTGCATTGGGGTCCTTGAACTTCTTTTTGGTATCAACTTTGGGTGGGGGTGGTGTAGGTTTTCATTTCTTTTTCATAATGAGCCTTGTCAGCCTTTGCCATGTCTTCAAATTTCCCCATTTCTTTAGCAGACTTGGTCTTCCATCTCTCTGAGCACTTCTTGGAGAACTCTTAGAAGTTGATAGCAGCATCCGGGTGCTTCTTCTTGTGCTCCTCTGGGCAGGTTTACACAAAAAATGCATATGAAGACATTTCACCTCTTGGCTTCTTAGCATCTCCTTTGCCTATGTTTAGCAGATCTTCATCTGCAAGGCTCAAGAGTCATGCGGTGCCTGTCTGGCTTGCCCGGCACTGTCTCTATCTACTGCAGTGGTTATGGCAGCAGGAGCCACCTCACTGAACTCTTTAGGCAAATTTTCCTTTAATAAAAAGAAAACTAGGCCAGCATGGTGGTACACACCTTTAATCCCAGCACTCTGGAGGCAGAGGCAGGTGGATTGATATGAGTTTGAGGCCAACCTGGTCTACAGAGTGAGTCCAGGACAGCCAAGGCTACACAGAGAAACCCTGTCTCAAAAACAAAACAAAACCCAGCAGCAACCACAAAACAAAACAAAACAAAACAAACAACAAAAAGAAAACTAACCAATGTTAATATCTCAGAGGTTGTTGTAGGATCAAATAGCTCCCCCATCCCCCCAAAGGATTCTGAAATCTGAATAGAACTCTACAATTGTGCTTTTATTTTATTATTACATGCCATGGTTTGAACTTTAAACATTACCCTAAAACTGAGGAAATAAAAGGCTTGGTCCCCAGGGCAACAATAGAATGTTCAGAGGTGGAGGCTATAGGATGTGATTAGCTCATGAGGGATTTGTTCTTATAACTGGATCAATCCATTTGTGCACTCATAACCTAGTGACCTGTAGGATGGAGGGTCTAGATGTCAGAATACATCATTGTAGTTATTCCTTAAAAAGATATACTTGACCCTGATTCCTTCCCTGCCCCACCCCTCCCTCCCGCCTCTCTCTCTCTCTCTCTCTCTCTCCTTCTTCCATTTATTTATGACTATAAAAATTGCTTAATGACAATGGTCTTGAAAGACACACTCTAAAACAAGTGTTTCCTAGATTCACTGATATGAATGGCTTTGCTCTGTCCCTACTACTCCACCTCATCATGTCTGCCTCATGACAGGCAGAAGAACAACAGAACTAGACAACAGATTAAAACACCCGAAACTGTGAACCAAAATAAATGTCTCTTCTTTTTAGGGTGTTTTGTTCGGGTGCTTTGTCAGTGATGGAAGGATGAGCAACACACTATGCTGTCACACTCAGTCATCACACTATTACATGGTCTTAGCTAATATTTTTAGTTTTTTTTTAAAATCAAAGCACCTATGTAGCCTTTCTACAGTTGAAATATGGCTGTATTCTGGATCCCATGTGAGGGTCTGTAGTTGCCTGCTTCTGTTTCTTTTAGGACTTCCCCCTGAAGCTTTGCCCAGAGTATGCATTGTACAGAGGACCAACTTTCACTCTCTGAGTTGATTCTCTGTTTAGGGTGCCTTTCTTCCACTTGATGGGCCATTACAGAAGACACAAAGCATGGGTGGGAACCAAGAAGGAAAGAACAACCAAACTTCTGCCTCTTAAAGCCCAATGGAGAAGAAAACAGAAGGTTTCTAATAGAAGGAGAAATGAGTTTGTAATTTCTCACTGTTATGTATAAGGTTCAGCGCACCCTGAAAGTAGAAAAGAGAGTACTTTGTTCTCAGAGTTTACTAATGGAGTCCACCTCTCTCTCTCATCTCTCCTCTCGTCTCCTCCTCTCGCCCTCCTCTCTCTCTCATCTCTCTCTCTCTCGCTCTCTCCATCACTCCTCGCTCTCTCCCTATCCTCTCCTCTCTCTCTCCTCCTCTCTCTCTCCTCTCCTCTCCGCTCCCCTCCTCTCTCCTCCCTCATCTCTCTCTCCTCCTCCTCTCACCTCTCTCTCCCTCTCTCTCCTCTCTCCTCTCTTTTGTGGAATGAGATTGCACGGTTGTTAGCAGATCTTACAGATGCAGCTGTAGCGTTGTAGACCAGATGGCACTCATCAAGCCATCTACTCTATCATCTTCCGGTTGGAATTTCTCTTATTAAGACAAAGTAGAGTTGCAGAGCCCGTGCAGCCAAGTGCAAACAAAACAGTGTGGTGTGAAAGTGAAATGTCCCATCCAGGCTCCTGGGTTTGAATGCTTGACCCTAGTTGATGGCACTGTTTTGGGAGATTGTGGAACTGTCATGAGGGGAGGCCTTGCTGGTAGAAATAGGCCACTGGGGCAAAACTGTAGTCTGACCCTGTTTCCAATCCTGTCTCAAGATGTGAACAAACTGTGTAGACTCTCCTGTTTCCAGGAACCATTCATCTTTTCCCACCATGATGGACCATCTACCCTGACTCACGACACAAATCCTTTATCCCTTTAGTTTCTTCTGTCAGGCATTTGTCACAGTGAGGAGAAAACCTCCACTGTGCGGCTCCGTGAGCCTCAGATTTCCTTTTCAAGTGCATGGATCCAAGGCTGCACACACATTGTTCAGAGTCAGTTTGTTGTCAACGTGTGACATGCCTTCTATATTCCTGTTCCTTTTCATATGTCCTTTATATTTCTTTTCGTATTCCTTGTATATTTATATTCTGTTTTGTTGCATTGGTCTATGAGTTTGTTTTCACTCCAGTACCATGCTGCTTTACTTGAAGGGCTTTAGAGCATGTTTTGAAGTCAGCTAGCAATGCTCTCAGCTTAACTCTTCTTGCTCACACTTTCTTTGGCTTTTCAGGGTCCTTGGTGGTTCTCTGAAATTCTAAGATAAATTTTTCTAGAACTAGTATTGAATCTATACATTTTCTTTGGGTAGTATAACAGTCTAAAATATTATTCTAACTCATGAATGTGAGATACCTGTTATCTTGTGTATTTTGAAGGTTTTTTTTTTCATTGACAAATTCAAAATTTCATTGTTTATAACGGGGGTCAATCTTGGACATTGTCAAGGCTTTTGTTGAGGACAAGTTGTCCTGGGGTACGTTTTACAGCGGTTTGCAACAAATGTATTCACATATAGGATCTAAATTTTTAGCTTTCTTGAAAGCAGAGCAAAAACAAACAATCTAAAAAACATCAAGACTTTCAAAGAATCCAAAGCTTTCATTTTTGACTAATGCTTTATTGAATATTGCTGATATCGGAGTTGGTTTGTTTATATGACAAAAACATCTGTAATACTTAAATGATGGACATTTCAGTAACAAAAAAACTGCAATAAAATTAGTTTTGCAATTAACTTGGGAATTAGGAACAGAAGGCTAATACAATGGGATGGTTGTTTATTTGTCACTGATGGGCATCAATTGTTTTGTTGTTTATTGGGAGATGAGGACTTCTGGCTGATGTGAGAATGGCCAAGTGGCAGTAAAGGAACTGCTTCTTGTTGCACCAATCCTTCCCCTAAACCCTTGGTCTCCCTTCTCTTGCATTGTATTCTTAAATCACTTCTACGTCACACTTTAATTAAGCTCTACTTTTTCACAAAAGCACCCTTGCAAGCTTATGCCCTGTAGGTATCTCCTAGAGTCGCACAAACCCCTGCTTTTGAAAAAACCATGCCCACGCGCTCAGGGCTGGAGAACATTCCATGGAAAGCAGTGTGCCAGTTCTAGGTTAATCTACACCATTTCTAGGTATGTGCTATCAGGCAACTTCACTGAACATATTTGTTTAATAAAAAATGTTTTTACTTTAGCTGCATTCAGAATGTCAACAAAACGCTGCAATTTTTTACAATACAGAGATGGAAGTCATTAACAGAACAACATACACATATTACATATAAGCTGCATCACAGACACTGTATAGGGGGGGGAAAAAAGAAATAGAAAAACAAAAAACCCTATCTTCCCACATATATATTTTTGTGTGTGCACAACATGTACCTGCTTTAAATTCAATTCCAATTTACAACTCTCAAACTGTACAGGGAAGGCCATTGGCCATTGAAATACCACCTGGGACGGGCAGGCTAGCTAAAGACACATTCACTAGTGTGTCAAATACACAAACACACCACACAACACACACACACACACAACACACACAAAGACACCGGAACTGTTTAAAAAAACAAATCTACACAGCAAATTTTTATTTTTTTTTCTTTAAAAAGAGTGAGTTGTGTACAGGGGATTAAATGCTTTAAGACAAGGGAAAAAATCTATGCTAGTACCAACTATTTTCATTATATCTTCTTCATCTTCCTCTTCTTTTCTCCTTTTCCTCGCCTCCATCCCCCTCATCCTCATCTTCCTCTTCCTTATTTTCTTGTTCTTTTTTCACCCTTGACCACCCCTTTATTGCGCATCAGGCTTTCCTTTAGCTCTTTAGGCAGCAGTACCTTTGTATTTCTCCTTCAGCTGCCCGCCGCCTTCACACAGGGGCTTGGTATTTGTAGTAGCAATGTTTCCCATCTCCCTAGCTTTTTTGGAATCACAATGGATAAGGGCGGGGAGTTCTCTGATACTCACTACAGAACAAGAAGAAGCCAAAGGAGGCCTCTTGGGTGCATTGGGGTCCGTTGAACTTCTTTTTGGTATCAACTTTGGGGTGGGGTGTGTAGGTTTTTCATTTCTTTTTCATAATGACCTTGTCAGTCCTTTGCCATGTCTTCAAATTTCCCCATTTCTTAGCAGACTTGGTTCTTCCACTCTCTGAGCACTTCTTGGAGAACTCTTAGAAGTTGATAGCAAGCACCCGGGGTGCTTCTTCTTGTGCTCCTCCTGGCATGTTGTACACAAAAAATGCAATAAGACATTTCACCTCTTGGCTTCTTAGCATCTCCTTTGCCTATGTTTAGCAGATCTTCATCTGCAAGGCTCAAGAGTCATGCGGTGCTGTCTGGCTTGCCCGCACGGTCGCTATCTACTACTGCAGTGGTTAGGGCAGCAGAGCCACCATCACTGAACATCTGTAGGCAATTTTCCTTTAATAAAAAGAAAACTAGGCAGCATGTGGGTAAGCACCCTTATAATCCTCCCAGCACTCTCGGAGGCAGAGGCAGGTGGATTGATATGAGTAGAGTGCTAGGTAGTGGTACACTGTGTATCTGTCTGATGTTGAGGATGGCCAGAAGGCTGAGGTCAGCTGGGACCGCCCACTGAATGCCTACATATGTCTTTCTGACACGATGGTCTCATGGTAGTCAGACTACTTGAAGGGGAACACAGAGCTCCCAAGAGACAGTAAGCAGAAACTGGTACTGCAAACACCACATCCCATCAAGTTTATATTACGGAACTATTGCAGACTTACAAATAGTCAAGGGCAGGAGACAGATGCTCCACCTCTAGACAGAGCAAGTGTCAGAGACTAAAGAAATTACAGCCATCTGTAACCTACCACAAGTCTGTACTTTCTATCTTGACAATGGGAGGTCATAGGAATATTTCAGTGCTGGATGCAGCAATCTTACCAACCTACTATGTGCGAATTTCCTGATACTTGCATGCCTTCAGGTCTCATAGGTTCCTCAGTGATGGGCAGGCTCAATGGTAACCAAAATGTAGTCTTTAACACTACATACCTTGGTTCCGTGATATAGAGAAATCAAGCTGGAACAAAGATGCAAGCTTCCTCCTAACTGGCTGGCTCCCAAAGTCCTGGAAGGGGCTATTCAGGACACTGGGGGAGAAAAAGCTTTAATGTTATTACTTAGTTCTGAACCCTATGAGCGATGAGATCAACATATCAGGTAAAATATGTACGCTTGTGCATAACATCGATACTCCTGTCTTGAGGGGTGTCTTATCTACTTTTCTATTGCTATTAAGAGATGCCAGGACCAAGGAGACTTATGACAAGGTTTATTTGGCTTTATAGTTCCAGAGGGTGAGTCCGTGGCCATAAGGTGTGCAGTATGACAGCAGGCAGTTGTGACGCTGGAGCAGCAGCTGAGAGTTGACATCTGATGCTCAAGTGTGATGCAGAAGGTGCTGACTGGGAGTGATATGGGCTCTTAAAGCCTTGGATCCCACTCCCAGTCACACAGCTCCTCCAACAGCTCCTAATCCTTCCCAAGTGGTACCACCAACTGGAGACGAAGTAGTCCAGCTTACGAGTTATGGGGTGTGGGGGACGATTCTCATTCAAATTACCACAGGGCATAACCAACTTCTCTATGATTGAATTTGAAGTCTACGTTATGGAAGAATCTATGCCTGGTACTGTCAATCTGCTTTAAAACATAAAAGAAAACACAGAGAGAGAAGAGAGAGAGAGAGAGAGGAGAGAGAGAGAGGGAGAGGAGGAGAGAGAGAGAGAGAGAGAGAGAGCGGAGAGAGAGAGAGAGAGAGGAGAGGAGGAGAGAGGAGAGAGAGAGAGAGAGAGAGATGACTCAGTGGTTAAGAACATGGATTACCCTTTCAAGATCGAGTTTAGTCCCCAATACCCATGGCAGGTAGCTTAACTTCAAGGTGCCCTTAACTTCAATTTTAAACCATCTGATTCCATCTCATGGCTTCTGTGGGCATATGAAGCCATGTGCACATGACAGTATACATACCCACACATATACATGTAATTAAAAAAAAAAAACCAAACATGCCAGGGAAGATCATAGGGCCTGGCAGGGAGGCAGTGTGACTGAATGGTGTTGTTTATCTAAATTGACATAAATTCAATGTACCTTCTAAATATTTATGTTTATACCCATAGAAAAACAGCCATTCTTAGCCTTAATTAGAGAAAACTCACTCCAGCCAACAGTGGTGAAAACAGCATGCACACAGTGCTTATAACAGATGGCAGATGAGTCTTCGGCTTTAACCAAAACACTTATACTATCCCTCCTAAGGATCAGGGAACATGGTGGAAGAGGGGGTAGAACAAGCCCAGTGTATAGGGAGAAGGGTTATAAATTGGCATTTTCTGTGCAAAACAGCCATTGTGAGCATGAACTCACAGATGCTTCCGTTGGATCTGGACAAGAGTGAGCCTGTGAGGTCAGGCATGGCTGGATGAGGGCTCAGAGGGTTCTACTTACCCACTGCTGAGCTTTGTGCTGCTGACAGATTCAGGGAGTGGAGGAATAATTGCCTTTAGTTGTGTGCCAGCTCGTGGCCCCACTCAGTCTCCAGTGGATAGTCCCAATCCATTGCTCAGACAGTTGGCCATGGTCAAGCAAAATGGGTCACAAAAACACATCCAAAAGCATGCATGAAGTTGTCAAAGAACGAATTAATCAACAAAACAACATGGTCTTCTAAACAGTAGCATCAGCTTCTCCTGAAAACACATTAGGGAAAAAAAAAAGCAAATTTTTAAGTTCTGTCCTAGAATCACTGAAGAGGAACCATGGGTGAGACCTAGTAATTCTTACTTCACAGAGCCTCTCATGTGACTCTTATGTGCAAAAAGGCTGGGGAAGTCCTAGATGAGGTGATCTCAAAGGTCTTTTCATCTGGTTTTCTGAGATTCTGTCTACAGAGACATTTTCTCATCCCACATGATCTGAATGCATAGTTAATTTATTGACAAAAACCATCAACCAACACTGAGAAATTCTATTGACAAATTCAAAATTTCTCATTTTTATAAACGGGGGTCAATCTTAGACATCTGGTCAAGGACTTTTGTTGAGGACAAGTGTGTCCTGGTTGTACTTTTAGACAGCTGGTTTGCACAAATTGTATTCACATATATGATCTAAGATTTTTAGCTTTCTTGAAAGCAGAGCAAAAACAAACAAATCTAAAAAACATCAAGACTTTCAAAAGAATCCAAAGCTTTCATTTTTGACTAATTTCTATTGACTATTTCTGATTATCTGAGTTGTTGGTTTATATGACAAAACATCTGTAATACTTAAATGATGACAGTTCAGTAACAAGAAAAACTGCAATAAATTAGTTTTGCAATTAACTTGGAAGTTAGGAACAGAAGGCTTAATACAATGGGATGGCTGTTTATTTGTCACTGATGGGCATCAATTGTTTTGTTTTATGGGGAGATGAGGACTTCTGGCTGATGTGAGAGATGGCCAAGTGGGCAGTAAAGGAACTGCTTCTTTGTTCACAATACCTGTCCCCTAAACCCTTGAGTCTCCCTTCTCTTGCATTGTATTCTTAAATCACTTCTAACTTAAACACATTTTATTAAGCTCTGACTTTTCACAAAAGCACCCTTGCAAGGCTTTATGCTCCTGTAGGTACCTCCTAGAGTCTTCACAAACCCCTGCTTTTGAAAACCATGGCCCAGCGCTCAGGGCTGGAGGAACATTCCATGGAAAGCAAGTGTCCAGGTTCTAGTGTTAATCTACCATTTCTAGGTATGTGCTATCAGGCAACTTCACTGAACATATTTTTTTTTAATAAAAAATGTTTTTACTTAGCTGCATTCAGAATGTCAACAAAACAGCTGCAATATTTTTTACAATTACAGAATGGAAGTCAGTTAACAGCACAACAATTATCTACATATAAGCTGCATCACAGACAACTGTATATGGGGGGGAAAAAAGAAAATAGAAAAAACAAAAAACCCTATCGTCCCCACATATAACTAATTTGTGGTGTGCACCAACAGGTACCTGCTTTAAATTTCAATTCCAATTTACAACTCTCAAACTGTACCAGGGAAGGCCATTGGCCATTGAAAATACCACCTGGACAGGGCAGGGCTAGCTAAAGACACATTCACTAGTGTGTCAAATACACACACACACACACACACACACACACACACACACAAAGACACCGTACTGTTTAAAAACAAATCTTACACAGCATTACATTTTAATTTTTTTCTTTAAAAAGAGTGAGTTGTGTACAGGGGGATTAAATGCTTTATAGACAAGGGAAAAAATCTATGCTAGTACCAACTTATTTGTCATTATTATCTTCTTCATCTTCCTCTTCTTTCTCCTTTTCCTCGTCCTCATCCTCCTCATCCTCATCTTCCTCTTCCTTATTTTTCTTGTTCTTTTCAGCCCTTGACCACCCTCTTTATTGCTGCATCAGGCTTTCCTTTAGCTCTTTAGGCAGCAGTATCCTTTGTGTATTTCTCCTTCAGCTTGCCGCCGCCTTCACACAGGGCTGCTTGTCATTTGTAGTAGCATTGTTCCACATCTCTCCTAGCTTCTTTGTGACATCACCAATGGATAAGGCGGGGAGTTCTCTGTACTCACTACAGAACAAGAAGAAGGCCAAAGGAGGCCTCTTGGGTGCATTGGGGTCCTTGAACTTCTTTTTGGTATCAACTTTGGGTGGGGGGTGTGTAGGTTTTCATTTCTTTTTCATAATGAGCCTTGTCAGCCTTTGCCATGTCTTCAAATTTCCCCATTTCTTTAGCAGACTTGGTCTTCCATCTCTCTGAGCACTTCTTGGAGAACTCTTAGAAGTTGATAGCAGCATCCGGGTGCTTCTTCTTGTGCTCCTCTGGGCAGGTTTACACAAAAAATGCATATGAAGACATTTCACCTCTTGGCTTCTTAGCATCTCCTTTGCCTATGTTTAGCAGATCTTCATCTGCAAGGCTCAAGAGTCATGCGGTGCCTGTCTGGCTTGCCCGGCACTGTCTCTATCTACTGCAGTGGTTATGGCAGCAGGAGCCACCTCACTGAACTTCTTTAGGCAAATTTCCTTTAATAAAAAGAAAACTAGGCCAGGCATGGTGGTACACACCTTTAATCCCAGCACTCTGGAGGCAGAGGCAGGTGGATTGATATGAGTTTGAGGCCAACCTGGTCTACAGAGTGAGTCCAGGACAGCCAAGGCTACACAGAGAAACCCTGTCTCAAAAACAAAACAAAACCCAGCAGCAACCACAAAACAAAACAAAACAAACAAACAAACAAAAAAGAAAACTAACCAATGTTACATATCTCAGAGGTTGTTGTAGGATCAAATAGCTCCCCCATCCCCCCAAAAGGATTCTGAAATCTGAATAGAACTCTACAATTGTGCTTTTATTTTATTATTACATGCCATGGTTTGAACTTTAAACATTACCCTAAAACTGAGGAATAAAAGGCTTGGTCCCCAGGGCAACAATAGAATGTTCAGAGGTGGAGGCTATAGGATGTGATTAGCTCATGAGGGATTTGTTCTTATAACTGGATCAATCCATTTGTGCACTCATAACCTAGTGACCTGTAGGATGGAGGGTCTAGATGTCAGAATACATCATTGTAGTTATTCCTTAAAAGATATACTTGACCCTGATTCCCCTGCCCCACCCCTCCCTCCCTCCCTCTCTCTCTCTCTCTCTCTCTCTCTCTCTCCATTTATTTATGACTATAAAAATTGCTTAATGACAATGGTCTTGAAAGACACACCTCTAAAACAGTGTTTCCTAGATGCACTGATATGAATGGCTTTGCTCTGTCACCTACTCCACCTCATCATGTTCTGCCTCATGACAGGCAGAAGAACAACAGAACTAGACAACAGATTAAAACACCCGAAACTGTGAACCAAAATAAATGTCTCTTCTTTTTAGGGTGTTTTGTTCGGGTGCTTTGTCAGTGATGGAAGGATGAGCAACACACTATGCTGTCACACTCAGTCATCACACTATTACATGGTCTTAGCTAATATTTTTAGTTTTTTTTTAAAATCAAAGCACCTATGTAGCCTTTCTACAGTTGAAATATGGCTGTATTCTGGATCCCATGTGAGGGTCTGTAGTTGCCTGCTTCTGTTTCTTTTAGGACTTCCCCCTGAAGCTTTGCCCAGAGTATGCATTGTACAGAGGACCAACTTTCACTCTCTGAGTTGATTCTCTGTTTAGGGTGCCTTTCTTCCACTTGAGTGGGCCATTACAGAAGACACAAAGCATGGGTGGGAACCAAGAAGGAAAGAACAACCAAACTTCTGCCTCTTAAAGCCCAATGGAGAAGAAAACAGAAGGTTTCTAATAGAAGGAGAAATGAGTTTGTAATTTCTCACTGTTATGTATAAGGTTCAGCGCACCCTGAAAGTAGAAAAGAGAGTACTTTGTTCTCAGAGTTTACTAATGGAGTCACACCTCTCTCTCTCTCTCTCTCTCTCTCTCTCTCTCTCTCTCTCTCTCTCTCTCCTCTCTCTCTCTCTCTTTGTGGAATGAGATTGCACGGTTGTTAGCAGATCTTACAGATGCAGCTGTAGCGTTGTAGACCAGATGGCACTCATCAAGCCATCTACTCTATCATCTTCCGGTTGGAATTTCTCTTATTAAGACAAAGTAGAGTTGCAGAGCCCGTGCAGCCAAGTGCAAACAAAACAGTGTGGTGTGAAAGTGAAATGTCCCATCCAGGCTCCTGGGTTTGAATGCTTGACCCTAGTTGATGGCACTGTTTTGGGAGATTGTGGAACTGTCATGAGGGGAGGCCTTGCTGGTAGAAATAGGCCACTGGGGCAAAACTGTAGTCTGACCCTGTTTCCAATCCTGTCTCAAGATGTGAACAAACTGTGTAGACTCCTGTTTCCAGGAACCATTCATCTTTTCCCACCATGATGGACCATCTACCCTGACTCACGACACAAATCCTTTATCCCTTTAGTTTCTTCTGTCAGGCATTTTGTCACAGTGAGGAGAAAACCTCACTGTGAGGCTCAGTGAGCCTCAGATTCCTTTTCAGTGCATGGATCCAAGGCTGCACACACATTGTTCAGAGTCAGTTTGTTGTCAACGTGTGGACATGCCTTCTATATTCCTTTTCCTTTTCATATGTCCTTTAATATTTCTTTTCGTATTCCTTGTATATTTATATTCTGTTTTGTTGCATTGGTCTATGAGTTTGTTTTCACTCCAGTACCATGCTGCTTTACTTGAAGGGCTTTAGAGCATGTTTTGAAGTCAGCTAGCAATGCTCTCAGCTTAACTCTTCTTGCTCACACTTTCTTTGGCTTTTCAGGGTCCTTGGTGGTTCTCTGAAAATTCTAAGATAAATTTTTCTAGAACTAGTATTGAATCTATACATTTCTTTGGGTAGTATAACATTCTAAAAATATTAGTTCTAACTCATGAATGTGAGATACCTGTTATCTTTGTGTATTTTGAAGGTTTTTTTTTTCCATTGCTGTTCCAGTGTCTTTGGGGTAGAGGCTGGGTGTTACACTCAGTTAATGCATTCCTCACATTTGTGACATCATGGATGAACACACAGAACACTAGAGTAAGTGAAATCTTCAAAGTTTGTTCAAGACAGACAAACATCTTAGGATCTTGCTCAGCTGAGTAATATAGAATAGATAATATCATAGGAATAGATACTGAGCACTGGGATGGGCTGGAGCGATGAAAGCCAGGCAACAGAAGATGGTAGCCAATGGGGACAAAGTTAGTTAGGATAACTTGCCTTTTTTTTTTTTTTTATCCCACAGTATGATGACAACAGTTAATAATACATTATGTCTTTCAAAATAGCTAGAAGGAAGGTGTTAGAATGTTCCTACCACGAAGAAATGATAGATATATTATGATATATTAATTACCCTGATTTAATTAATATACAGAGCAAAGCCATCTCATTGTAACCCATATCATGTATGATTTTAAGTTTCCTAAATAAAAATGAAATGAAAACTAAATGAAAATGAAAACTGAAAAAAAAAATCCTTCTGTTCAACAAAATGAAACCCTTAAGTAACAAACAAAGTGAGACCCGGCCATTCACACCTACATTTAAACGTGACCCTGAGGCATTGCATTCTTTCCAGGTGCAAGCAACAGCAAGCAGCAGTGAGTGAAGTCTCAATGTGCCTCATTCATCAAATGCAACATGGGCTTTGGAAATAGGCATATACAGGTGAAGCCAAGCAGGTTGGCCAAGAGAGAGGTAACCTCAACTCTCTTCTTTCTCCCTATCACGTTTAGCTCCTGGTGTGTGTGTGTGTGTGTGTGTGTGTGTGTGTGTGTGTGTGTGTGTGTGTGTGTGTGTGTGTGTTTTGAGGTAGGATCTCATATAAGTATCCCAGGCTGACATTGAACTCCTAATCCTCCACTACAGCCAGGGGTTGTGTCATTTAGTAAAAAGTGGTGGATGTGCCCTGAGGCAGCAGGGTCCTGTTGCAGGTGGGGTGAAGGGGAAAGGATAAAGGGGTTAACTGGGCAAAACTGGACCCCTTTCTTTGAAACCTTACCTGGAAACAGAGCTATGTTTAACAAGCTTGTTTATGACCAGCATGCTTTAAAATTGGTGGTAATTTATTTTACAACTTTGCCCCTGTTAAAGCCTCACCTGGTAACTTCTGTTTTACATAATTGTCTGTAACTGGACCATAAGACAACCTCATCTGAGAGAGAGTCTGAGACACTCACTCCCAAACAAACTGGGCTACTGTAAGGGATGCAAGAATCAACAGTGAGCAGACAGATAACAGAGCTTGCTATTATGCCTAAATTAAAAACATGTATGATTCAACTATAGTAGGGACAATTAAGCCATCAAAATAAGAAAATATCACATTCAGGTGGTTTTCCCCCCTTGTTTGTTTGTTGGGGAAAAGCTTTAGGCCACACGTCTTCCTAGACTCAGGTTAAATAAAACAACCTTTGCAAAGCTTTCTTCATCTGCCCTTTCCCTCCAGCTTTCGCTATTGCCCCTTCTCCCTTGGCATTGATCTTGGATGGAAGTCATTTTCCACCCCAACCACCTTGTAAGTTCCATGGGGGAATAGAATAAATTTTCTTATATATATATTTTTTATTCCCCATGGCTCCCTAAGCAGTATTGAAAACACCAGGAGGGCGTAGTAGATATTCATTGCTTGGTCCATAGGAGGTAAAGTCAATCGTCGAGGGAGACCTGAGCTACATCTGAGCAGGAGGCCATGTCTCTGGGTCTGAGTCTGGGAAAAGGAATTGCAAGAAACAGAATCAGAAAGGCCATCCTTTCATTTACTCTCTCTCTCTCTCTCTCTGTGTGTGTGTGTGTGTGTGTGTGTGTGTGTGTGCATGTGCACTCACATGTGCATGTGTGAGGGTTGCATTTGTTAGCTGGTGTATGTGCGCACATGTGAAGGTACATGTAGAGGTCAGCAGTTGATGTTGGGTGTCTTTCTTGATTATTACTCACTTTATGTTTTGAGGCAGAATCTCACCAATTCAGTTAGTCTTGCTAGGCAGCTTGCCTTGGGGATGCCCTTTCTCCAATCTGGAGTTGTAGTTTTACAGGTAGGGCATCATGCTTGCTCAGCTTTGCCTAGGCTCTGGGGCCCAAACCCTGATCAGTAAGATTGAGCCATCTTTTTAGCTCCCACTCCTTAGCTTTTTTTCCCTTTCTGGTAGTTGTTGAAGCAAGAAGGAGAGAAGAGAGAAAGATGGGGCATGCACTGTGAGCAAACTTAGGACATGTACAGACCTTCCAGTCATTGGGTGCTGTCTGCCTTGTTTTAGCTACAGCTAGTTCTGTGTGTTGTTGCAGTGAGGCATCATGCACAGGTGGACCAGCAGATGTGTTTGTCAGGGGTTCTCAGCTCCCAGTTCTAAGCAATGGTGCCATTCTAGTGCCCACAACCCCACTCTCTTGCTTGCCGATAAGCAAGTCATATGAGTTATTCTCAACTATCTGGTACCCTCATGTGACTAGGACAGACACAGATTCCAGCTCTCGGTGAATGTCTCATGCCAAGAGCTAGCACAAAGGAAGCAGCCATGAAGGCATCACTAAAAAGTTCCTGACATCATGAACACTGTATGACAAGGAATAATTTCATCCTGGCAGGTAGTAAGGTTTTGGAGAAATTGTGGAACAAGCCAGAAAGTTCAAGATTTTGGTCCTTTGGACCAAAGGTGCTCAGGAAAACAGCAGCATAGGGAGAAGCACAGGAAAGAGACTGCTGGGGCCCTGGGGGCCGTGTAAGGACCAATTCAGAAAGGGAACATTGGATGATACAGGTGACAAACTTCCTAATGCTGTGCCAGGCTAGAAACTTGGCTAGAAAATAAAATTTAGTATCTTTAAAACCAAAGGAAGGGGGAAGAAAAAAGAATCTCCTAAGACTGAAAACACCACAAGCAGAGGCTTGGAACATGATCTCCTTGATGTCTGCAGACAATGCACATGCAGTAAATATGTTATAAATGACTGCTGAGTAAACCTGAGGAGCCATTGTTCCTCCATGCGCATTTCCCCCTTTTCATTCAAGTTTAATGGCATCCATCTGGAGGGAAGTGATGTCAATTAAATGGGGAACATCTCTCACAAGTTGGTGTGTTTAGAAAGCCTTCCCTTACCAGGAAACTGAGACAGAGGGGAGGACAGCCTATTGGGACTCTAGATGAGAGAAGCATGGGAGAATAGCAAAGTAGAAGGATCCAGAGGGCCCTAGAAACAAAATAGAACATTATGAAAGGCAGATTTGGGCCCAGGGGTCCCGCTCAAACTAAGGCACCAGCCAAGG
Organism: Acomys russatus; assembly: GCF_903995435.1. NCBI lineage: Eukaryota > Metazoa > Chordata > Mammalia > Rodentia > Muridae > Acomys > Acomys russatus. The sequence continues at coordinate 14,871,835 of NC_067154.1, read as the reverse complement.
ACAATACAGGTGGTAAACTTTAAGCCCCTACCCAGATCTAGCCAATGGACAGAACATTCTCCACAGGTGAGTGGAGAGTGGGATATGACTTTCTCACGTACTATGGTGCCTCACATTTGACCATGTCCCCTGGAGGGGGGGACCTGGTGGCACTCAGAGGAAGGGCAGCAGGTTGCCAAGAAGAGACTTGATACCCTATGAGCATATACAGGGGGAGGAAATCCCCCTCAGGAACAGTCATAGGGGAGGGGAATAAGGGGAAAATGGGAGGGAGAGAAGAGGAAGGGAGAGAAGAATGGGAGGATACAAGGGATGGAATAAACATTGAGATGTAACAATAATAAATTAATAAAAAAAATGCAAAAAAATTGGCCTCCCTAGTTGGGGGGCAGTCTTCTGAGTGTTATGGAACTATTAGGAAATAGCTCATCATTGGAGGAAGGGTGTTGCTGCAGGGAGGGCCTTGAAAGTGACTGTTGCGTCTCGCATTCAGAGCACTCTCTGATTCTTGATTGCCGTTTCTGAGAAGCTTCCATATTTGTAGGCACCTTGACATTAGACTCCTTTTTTTTAAAAGTTGTCTATACCTTTTAAAAATATTATTTAATTAATTTATTCAGATTACAACTCAATTGTTATCTTATCACTTGTATCCTCCTGTTCCTCCTTCCCTCCTGCTTTCACCCTATTCCCCTCCCCTAGGACCTTAGACTCTTAATCTGCCTGAACTATGTGGAAACATGTTTGTTGTTTCAAAGCCATCCAGCATTGTAGCATTTTGTTATGGTAACTTAAAAGGATCCAGGAACATGGTGACCCCCTCCTACTTTTTCCAAGAAGCAGGATATGAGGCCGGAGATGGCAGAGTCAGGATCTGAAGCCAGAATTGCGTTTCCCTAAGATTACAGCCATTCTTCTTTAGCACAGTTTATCACTGTGCTCACTTAAGCATTTTACCTATGATTGCTAGACAGTACCGTCGCCTGAAAGTATCTCAACTCAGAGCCCTGAGCATCAGCTTTCCTGGGAGAACTATTTTGTGGTCTTATGCTTGCTTTGGTGCCAAATGTAGTGGGAAGGTGCTTCCTCTATGCCACAGGAAAGAATCAGGGGCAGAAAAGGTGGCTCTGTCATTACGAACACTTGCTGCTCTTCTAGAGACCATAAGTCTGGTTCCCAGCACCTATGGTTTATGCCTCAAAACCACGTGTAAATTCAACTTCAGGAGGGACTCTGACACACACACACACACACACACACACACACACACACACACACACACACGGCAGTATAGGGAGAAAGAAGAGAACTGGGTGAACAAGGCACTGACCTATAAGCATAACAGAATGACGTCAGGAGTCCTTTTATTGATACCTTTAAAAAATTGGCAACAGTAGTTTGTGGTTTTGCCCTAGGCCCTTTGACTATCTAGTTTCTGGCTCTTTGTCACCCAAGCAGTGTCAGGTATGGGTTCCAACTCATGGAGTGAGCCTTAAGTCAAATCAGGTATTGGCTGGTTACTCCCACAAGCTTTGTGCAACCATTGCCCCAGTATACCCTGCAGGTAGGACATTACTATAGATCAAAGGTCTGTGCATGGGTTGGTGTCCATGTTTCTCCCTAGGTAGCTGTTTCGAGCACACTCCTGAACCAAAGATACTAGAACACAGAGGTGAAGGTTCCATGTAGGCACCAGCCTGACCTCTCCATGTTCAGTGACCTGTGTAGGAGTTTAGCAATAAGGCCTTGCTGTCAGTTTGTGGAGAGCAACCCATAGTCTTGGCAACAGCCTACGTTATTTGAGGATCCCTTTGGCCAACAAATCAATTAAATGTAACCCAACACTTGTGCTGGAAGCTTCATTGGGTAACAAGAGGTGACCATTGGGCACTCTGTCTTTCCCATTAGCTCGCAATTTCATTTTGATCACCATCACATATGTATGTTTTAGGAAGCTTCTATTATGTTAGGTTTCCATACTACACTTCAAATGGCCCTTAATTTTAGCTTTCTTTCCCCATATTCCCCCACCCACCACCGCCTGAATTTATGCTTCCTTTGAGCTCTGTATCCTCTCATAACTATTCTATTTTCTTTTCCTAATGAGATCTGTCCCCCCTAGTCCTTTACTTTATACATATAAGCTCTGTGGTTCTAAGGATTGTAGTTTGGTTATTGTTGACTTAAGAGCTAAATATCCACATATAAGGGCATTCATACTATATATGTCTCTCTGGGTCTGAGTGACTACTCAGGATGCACTTTTTTTTCCAGTTTCATCCATTTACCTGTGAATTCCGTGATTCTATGTTTTTTTTTTTTTTTTTTAAATAGCTAGGTAATATTCCATTGTGTAAATGTTCTGCATTTTCTTTATCCATTCTTTTGTTGAGAGTCATCTAGTTTATTTCCAGTTTTTGGCTACTGTGACTTCTAGAGCAGCCATGAACATCATTGAACAAATATTTTTTGTGGTAGGACGGAGTGTCTGGTGGATATATGTCCAAGGGTGATATAGCTAGATCTTGGGGTAGATAAATTCCCATCCTCCTTCAGAACTGTCACACTGGTTTTCACAGAGGCTGCATGAGTTTGACTCCCACAAGCAATGAATGTGTTTCCTCTTGTATACATTCTTGCCAGCATGAGCTGCCATTTGTTTTATTGATCTTAGCCATTCTGAAAGGTGCAAGATGAATTAAGTTGCATTTCTCTGGTGGCTAAAGATGTTGAACAATTATATATTGTTTTGAGACAGTGTCGTCTCTCTATCTAGCCTTGGAAGTCCCGGAACTCACTCTGCAGACTAGGCTGGCCTTGAAATCACAGAGATCGGCCTGCCTCTGCCTCCTAAGTACTGGGATTAAAGGCATGAATTACCATGCCTGACTTGTTGGTCAAATCTTTGTTTCTCTGCCATTTGAGTTTCCTCTGTTGAGAATTCTCTCTTTAGTTCTTTATACCATTTTTGTTGCTCTTTTGTTGTTGTTTTTTTTTTATTTTTTTTATTTTTTTTTATTTTTTATTTTTTATTAATTTATTCTTGTTACATCTCAATGTTTATCCCATCCCTTGTATCCTCCCATTCCTCCCCCCCCCCATTTTCCCATTATTCCCCTCCCCTATGACTGTTCCTGAGGGGGATTACGTCCCCCTATATATTCTCATAGGGTATCAAGTCTCTTCTTGGCTACTTGCTGTCCTTCCTCTGAGTGCCACCAGGTCTCCCCCTCCAGGGGACATGGTCAAAAGTGAGGCACCAGAGTACGTGAGAAAGTCGTATCACACTCTCCACTCAACTGTGGAGAATATTCTGACCATTGGCTAGATCTGGGAAGGGGTTTAAAGTTTACCTCCTGTATTGTCCTTGGCTGGTGCCTTAGTTTGAGCGGGACCCCTGGGCCCAAATCTGCCTATCATATTGTTCTACTTGTAGATTTCTAGGACCCTCTGGATCCTTTTATTTTGCTGTTCTCCCATGCGTCTCTCATTAGAGTCCCAATAGGATGCCTTCCCCTCTGTCCCAGTTTCCTGGTAAGTGAAGGCTTTCGTGGGACATGCCCCTTGGGCTAGTATGCAGATGTAAGTGAGTATATACCATTTGATTCTTTCTGCTTCTGGGTTAACTCACTCATTATGATCATTTCTAGCTCAATCCACTTATCCACAAATTTCGGGAATTCCTTGTTTTAATAGCTGAGTAGTATTCCATAGTGTATATGTACCACAGTTTCTTTATCCACTCTTCTACTGAGGGACACTTAGGCTGTTTCCATGTTCTGGCTATTATGAATAAGGCTGCTATGAACATGGTTGAGCAAAGTTTCTTGTTGTGTGCTGGAGCATCTTCTGGGTATATTCCAAGGAGTGGAATAGCTGGGTCTTGAGGAAGCCCTATTCCCATTTTCTGAGATAGCACCAGATAGATTTCCAAAGTGGCTGTACTAGTTTGCATTCCCACCAGCAATGAAGGAGTGTTCCCCTCTCCCCACATCCTCGCCAGCAGGTGGTGTCGCTTGAATTTTTGATCTTAGCCATTCTGATGGGTGTAAGATGGAATCTCAGAGTTGTTTTGATTTGCATTTCCCTGATGACTAAGGAGGTTGAGCATTTCTTTAAGTGTTTCTCAGCCATTTGATACTCCTCTGTTGAGAATTCTCTGTTTAGTTCCAAGCCCCATTTCTCAATTGGGTTATTCGGTTTGGTGGTGTTTAATTTCTTGAGTTCTTTATATATTTTGGATATTAGACCTTTGTCAGATGTAGGGTTGGTGAAGATTTTTTCCCAGTCTGTAGGCTGTCGCTTTGTTCTCTTGACAGTGTCTCCTGCCTTACAGAAGCTTCTCAGCCTCATGAGGTCCCATTTATTAATGGTTGACATTAAGGCCTGGGCCGTTGGTGTTCTGTTCAGGAAGTTGTCTCCTGTGCCAATATGTTCCAGGCTCTTTCCCACTTTTTCTTCTAAGTGGCTTAGTGTCTCTGGTTTTATGTTGAGGTCTTTAATCCACTTGGATTTGAGTTTTGTTGCAAGGTGACAAATATGGGTCCAGTTTCATTTTTTTACACATAGACCTCCAGTTAGACCAGCACCATTTGTTGAAGATGCTAATCCTTTTTCCATTGAATGGATTTGGCTTCTTTGTCAAAAATCAAGTGACCATATGTGTGTGGATTCATATCTGGGTCTTCGATTCGATTCCACTGATCAACCAGCCTGTTGCTGTGCCAGTACCATGCTGTTTTAAGTACTATTTGCTTTATAGTACAGTTTGAGATCAGGTATGGAGATTCCTCCGGAGCATCTTTTAGTGTACAAGATTGTTTTAGCTATTCTGGGTTTTTTGTTTTTCCATATGAAATTCAGAATTGAACTTTCAATGTCTTTAAAAAATTGTGTAGTTATTTTGATAGGGATTGCATTGAATCTGTAGATTGCTTTTGGTAGGATGGCCATTTTACTATGTTAATTCTCCCGATCCATGAGCAAGGGAGATCACGCCATCTTCTCAGGTCATCTTCAATCTCCTTCTTCAGAGTTTTGAAATTTTTTTCATACAAGTCCTTCACTTGCTTAGTTAGGGTAACTCCTAGATATTTTATATTGCTTGTGGCTAATGTGAAGGGTGTGGTTTTCCTAATTTCTTCCTCTGCAGCTTGTCATTTGTGTATAGGAAGGCTACAGACTTTTTTGAGTTAATTTTGTAATCCAGCCAATTTGCTGAAGGTGTTTATCAGCTTTAGGAGTTCTCTGGTGGAGTTTTGAGGGTCACTTATGTACACTATCATAGTCATCTGCAAAGAGGAATAATTTGACTTCCTCCTTTCCCATTTGGATACCCTTGATCTCCTTTTTTGTTTTATTGCTCTGGCTAGAACTTCGAGTACTATATTGAAGAGATATGGAGAGAGTGGGCAGCCTTGCCTTGTTCCCGATTTGAGAGGAATTTCCTTGAGTATCTCACCATTTACTTTGATTTTGGCTATTGGCTTGCTGTATATAGCCTTTATTATGTTGAGGAAAGTGCCTTGTATCCCCGATCTCTCTAAAACTTTAAACATGAATGGGTGTTGAATTTTATCAAATGCTTTCTCTGCATCCAAGGAGATGATCATGTGGTTTTTATTTTCAGTTTGTTTATATGGTGGATTACATTGATGGATTTCCGTATATTAAACCATCCCTGCATGCCTGGAATGAAGCCTACTTGGTCATGATGAATGATATCTTTGATGTGCTCCTGTATTCGTTTTGCAAGTATTTTATTTAGTATTTTTGCATCTATGTTCATAAGAGAAATTGGTCTGAAATTCTCTTTCTTTGTTGAGTCTTTGTGAGGTTTAGGTATCAATGAGACTATGGCCTCATAGAATGAATTTGGTAATTTTCCATCCATTTCTATCTTTTGGAGTAGCTTGAAGAGTATCGGTATTAGCTCGCCCTTAAAGGTCTGGTAGAATTCTGCACTGAACCCATCTGGCCCTGGCTTTTTTGGTTGGGAGACTATCAATGATTGCTTCTATTTCTGTAGGGGAAATGGGACTATTTAACTTGTTTATCTGTTCTTCATTCACTTTGGCAAGTGAACTTGATCAAGAAAATCGTCCATTTCCCTTAGATTTTCAAATTTTGTGGCGTATATGCCTTCAAAGTAGGATCTTATGATTCTTTGAATTTCTTCAGTGTCTGTTGTTATGTCTCCCTTTTCATTTCTGATTTTGTTGATTTCAATACTGTCTCTCTGCCTTTTAGTTAGTTTGGCTAATGGTCTGTCTATCTTGTTGATTTTCTCAAAGAACCAGCTTTTGGTTTTGTTGATTCTTTGGACTGTTTTCTTAGTTTCTAATTTGTTAATTTCAGCCCTGAGTTTGATTATTTCCAGGCGTCTACTCCTCTTGGGTGTTTCTGCTTCTTTTTTTTCTAGGGCTTTCCAGTTGTGTTGTTAAGATGCTTATGTGCGATGTTTCCAATTTCTTTTTGAAGGCACTTAGTGCTATGAATTTTCCTCTTAGCACTGCTTTCAATGTATCCCACAAATTTGGGTATGTTGTTTCTTCATTTTCATTGAATTTCAGAAACTCCTTGATTTCTTTCTTTATTTCTTCTCCTGACCCAGGTGTCATTTAGCAGAGAGTTGTTTAGTTTCCACAAACGTGTAGGCTTTTTGTTATTTCTGTTGTTGTTGAATTGCAGCCTAAGAGCATGGTGATCTGATAGGATACAAGGTATTATTTCAATCCTCTTGTATCTGTTGAGGCTTGCTTTGTGACCTACGATGTGATCAATTTTGGAGAAGGTTCCATGGGGTGCAGAGAAGAAGGTGTATTCTTTCTTGTTTGGGTGAAAGGTTCTATAGATATCTGTTAGATCCATTTGACCCATGGCATTGGTTAATGATGTTGTTTCTCGGCTTAGTTTCTGTTTCAATGACTTATCCTTCAGTGAGAGTGGGGTGTTGAAGTCTCCCACTATTATTGTGTGGGGATCGATGTGTGGTTTAAGCTTTTTTAGGAGATCTTTTACATATGTGGGTGCTCTTGTATTGGGAGCATAGATGTTCAGAATTGTGATGTCATCTTGGTTGACTTTACCTTTGATGAGTATGAAGTGTCCTTCCTCATCCCTTTTGATTAAGTTTGGTTGAAAGTCTATTTTGTTCGATACTAAAATGGCTACACCTGCTTGCTTCTTGTGACCATTTGCTTGGAATATTTTTTTCCAACCTTTTACCCTGAGGTAATGCCTTTCATTATGGGTGAGATGTGTTTCTTGGATGCAGAAGAATGTTGGGTCTTGTTTATGTACCCATTCAGTTAGTCTGTGTCTTTTTATTGGAGAATTGAGGCCATTGATGTTGAGAGATATTAATGACCAGTGACTGTTAAGAGTCTTAATTTTGATGTTGTTTCCAGTCGAGCGTTTGTGTAGTTGTGTTTTTGCCATGGGATAGTTATCTATTTCCTGGGTAGTTTTGGTTGTAGCTTGACCCTTTGGGATGGAGTTTTCCTTCTAGTACCTTCTGTAAGCTGGGTTTGTGGATAGGTACTGTTTGAATTTGTTTTTGTCATGGAATATTTTGTTTTCTCCATCAATGGTTATTGATAATTTTGCTGGGTAAGTAGTCTGGCCTGGCATCTGTGTTCTCTTAGGGTTTGCAGGATCTCTGTCCAGGCCCTTCTGGCTTTTATGGTCTCTGCTGAGAAGTCAGGTGTAATTCTGATAGGTTTACCATTAAATGTTATTTGGCCCTTTTCCCTTGCAGCTTTTAATATTTTTCTTTGTTCTGCATGTTTTGTGTTTTGATTATTATGTGGCGGGCAGTTTTTCTTTTCTGGTCAATTCTATTTGGTGTTCTGTAGGCCTCTTGTATGTTTATAGGCATCTCTTTCTTTAGATTGGGGAAATTTTCTTCTATGATTTTGTTGAGAATAGTTTCTGGGCCCTGGAGTCTGATGTCTTCTCTTTCTTCAATGCCTATTATCCTCAGATTTCTTCTTTTCATGGTGTCCTTAATTTCTTGGATGTTTTGTGTCAGGAGTTTTCCAGATTTGGCATTTTCTTTAATGGTTGATTCAATATCTGTGATTGTATCTTCTAGCCCTGAGATTCGTTCTTCCATCTCTTGGATTCTGTTAGAAAAGCTCACCTCTGTGTTGCTCGCCTTCTTCTCTGAGGTCTCACGTTCTCGTTTTTCTTCTGTCTGTGTGTTTATCATTGAATCCATTTTCATTTTCAGATCTTGAACTGATTTTTTGATTTCTTTCATCTGATTTTTTGTATATTCCTGAGTTCTTCTTCCATTGCCTCTTTATAGGTCTTCAGAGCTTGAACCGTTTTAGTTATTTCTTTCATCTGGTTGTTTGCATTTTCCTGCAATTTTTCCAGTTCCACTCTATGTGCTTCTTTTATGTCTCTCACCTGTTTGTCTGCGTCTTCCTGCATTTGATTACGAATTTTATTTGTTTCCTCCATTATCGTCCTCATTACTAAGGATTTGAGGTCATTTTCTTGTATTTCCGTTGTATTTGAGTTCTCTGGGTGGTTTTCTTTGGGATAGCTGGAAACTGGAGACGCCATGTTGTTTTGGGGTTTTTTGCGTATGCTTTTTCGTTGTCCTTTAGACATCTTGCCGTCTTTGTTTTTGTTGGGTAGCTTCCAGAGTTGAATGGAGGGTGTCTGACGATAGATTCACTTGTTTTCTTACGATTTCCCTAGGCTGCGAGCTCAAAGCTTCACTGGTGTGGATGTTAGGAGGTTAGCCCTGTTGTTCTGGTCTCTCACAGCCAGTGATCCTCAGTCCCCCTCTGCTGTGGATCCTGCACTTGTTCTGGGTCTCTGAATGAGCGTTGGGTCAGGCCAAGGTATCCACAGCCTTCTGTGTTCCCTGCCAAGTCCAGCCAGGAGCACTGGGACCGAACCACGGGCAGAACTCAGCTAGATTCTCAGGGCCTGAACCGTCTGCCGAGCTCAGCTAGGGATTTTGGGCCCAAAATGCACACAGGGTCCAGCCAGAATTTTTGGGCTGGGACTACGCACCAAGCTCCACTAGGGCCTTTTGGCCCAAAGTGCGTGCTGTGGTCAGTTATTGACTCAGGGCCCGAACTGACCACCAATCTCAGCCAGGAATTCTGGATTCAAACTGCACACTGTGTCCAACCAGAGTCTTAGAGCTGGTGGAACCGAGAGCTCTGTCCAGCCTGCGCCACAGCAGGAGAACTGCGGCTGCTCTGAGTTAGCGCCAGTGGTGGAACAAGTGCTCCGCCCGGACTGTGTCACCGCAGGGGAGCTGCCGCTGAGCTGAGGTGGTGCCTAGGATGGAACCGAGCACGTCACCAAGCCTGCGCCACAGCAGGAGAACTGCGGCTGCTCTGAGTTAGCGCCAGTGGTGGAACAAGTGCTCCGCCCGGACTGTGTCACCGCAGGGGAGCTGCCGCTGAGCTGAGGTGGTGCCTAGGATGGAACCGAGCACGTCACCAAGCCTGCGCCACAGCAGGAGAACTGCGGCTGCTCTGAGTTAGCGCCAGTGGTGGAACAAGTGCTCCGCCCGGACTGTGTCACCGCAGGGGAGCTGCCGCTGAGCTGAGGTGGTGCCTAGGATGGAACCGAGCACGTCACCAAGCCTGCGCCACAGCAGGAGAACTGCAGCTGCTCTGAGTTAGCGCCTGTGGTGAAACCAAGTGCTCCGCCCAGACTGTGTTACCGCTGGGGAGCTGCCGCTGAGCTGAGGTGGTGCCTAGTGTGGAGCAGCGTGCTCAACTAAGCCTGCGCCACAGCAGGGGAGCTATGGCCACGCTGAGTTAGTGCCTCAGGCAGAATTGTTTGCTGGGCCGGGCCAATACCCGGGACTCTGGGGCCGAACTGTCCGCCGAGTCCAGTCTGGGTCCAAAGGCTCCACGCGACCCAAATCCTGCCCCGAGTCCCCTCTCCCGCAGCAATTCCCACCAGCCACCACACGAATCGCCTCCACCGGAAGGCTATGAGCTGCAAACCTCAGCCGCCGCTGCTGGTGCCGCTGGTGCTGCTGCCTCTGCCGCTGCCGCTCCGATCAGAGAAAAACCACACTTCTCCCGTGTGCAGGGGCACGCAGGTCCTCCGCACCCTGGTCCCTCCGAACCGTGGAGCACTCCCGCTGCCGTGATGTTTGGACCTCGGTGTTCCTGGCTCATAAATCTGTGCAATTCCCTGAATTGTTCACTGGAGCCTCCAAACGCGGTCCACACTGCTCGCCGCCATCTTGGATCTCCTTGTTGTTGTTTTTATTTTTAATTTATTCACTTTACATCCCGATTGTATCCCCCTCCTTTGTCTCCTCCTTGTGCCACCCTCTCTCCCTCTTTTCCCTCCCCCCTTCACCTAGTCCTCAGAAAGGGGGAGCCCTCCTCCCCTACCATCTGACCCCAGACTATCAAGTTTCATCAAGACTGCCTGCATCCTATTCCTTTGTGGGCTGGCATGGCCACCCTGCCAGTGGGAAGTGATCAATGACTGGGTAATAGGAGCCATGTTAGAGGCAGCTCCTACTCCCTATATTATGGGGCTCACCTAGAGTCTGTGCTGCCTATCAACCACATCTGAGCAGGGGGTCGAGGTTCTCTCCATGCATGGTCTTGGTTGGTGCATCTGTCTCTGTAGGTCCCCATAGGGCTAGATTTCTTGGCTATGTTGCTCTGATGGAGTTTGTGACCCATTCAGGTTCTTCTATCCCCAACTCTTCCCTGAGTCACCCTGCACTCTGCCCCAAAGTTTGACTGTGAGTCTCAGCACTGGCTTTGATCCTCTGTTGGGTGCAGTCTATCAGAGGACCGCTGTGGTAGGCTCCCATTCCATTCCCTCTCTTCAAGCGCTTCCTGTGGTGATACTACCTGCCTTTCTGAATGAGCATTATGCATCCTCCCTAGGATCCCCCTTGTTATTTAGCTTCTTTAGGTCTGTGGATTGTAGTGTGGTTATTCTGTATTATACGGCTAGTATCTGCTTATAAGTGAATATATACCACATGTGTTTTACTTCACTCAGTATGATCATTTCTGGTTCCATCCATTTGCCTGCAAATTTCGAGATTTCTTTGTTTTTTGATAGCTGAGTAGTATTCCATTGAGTAAATGTACATGTAGAAAATGTAAATAGATTTATACTTATCACCCTGCACAAAACTCAAGTCCAAGTGGATTAAAGACCTCAACATAAAGCCAGACACACTAAATCTGTTACAGGAAAAAGTGGGGAAGAGCCTTGAACTCATTGGCACAGGAGAAACTTCCTAAAGAGAACACCAACAGCCCAGGCTCTAAGATCAACAATTAATAAATATGACCTCATGAAATTGAAAAGTTCACTGTCAACAGAACAAAATGGCAGCCTACAGACTGAGAAAGGATCTTCACCAACCCTACATCAGACAGAGGGCTAACTTCTAAATATATAAAGTACTCAAGAAACTAAACAATACAAAACAAATTATACAATAAAAATGGAATACAGAGCTAAAGAGAGAATTCTCAACAGCAAAATATTGAATGGCCAAGAAACACCCAAAGGAATGCTCAACGACCCTTCATCATTAGGAAAATGCAAATCAAATTAACTCTGTGATTCCATCTTACATCCATCAGAATGGCTAAGATAAAAAAACTCAAGTGACAGCACATGCTGGGGAGGATGTGGAGAAAGTGGAACAGTCCTCCATTACTGGTGGGAATTCAAACTTGTACAACCACTTTGGAAATCAATCTGGCACATTTTTAGAAAATTGGGAATAGTTGCTACCTCAAGACCCAGCCATACCCCTCCTGGGCATATACCCGAAAGATGCTCTACCATACAAGAAAGACATTTGCTCAACTATATTCATTGCAGCTTTATTCATAATAGCCAGAATTTGGAAACAACCTAGATGTCCCTCAACTGAAGAATGGATAAAGAAATTCTGTACACCATTTTTTAAAAAGTAGCAAGAAGTTTTATTTAGAGACAACATAGTTTACAGGATATATTATTATACACCATTATAAATTAATAAAATTTAAAAAAGCTGGGTTACTTGTTTTCTTGATATCTACTTTGAGCTCTTTATATATTTTAGACATTAGCCATCTATTAGATGTGTAGTAGGCAAAAATATTTTTCTACTCATTAGGTTACTTATGTGTCTGAATGACTGTGCCCATTGCCATGCAGAAACTTCTCAGTTTCACCAGGTCCCATTTATTAATTATGATCTTAGTGCCTGTGTTAACAGTGTTCTGTTCAGAAAATGTTTTCCTGTGCTAATGAGTCTGAGTCAGTTTCCCATTTTCTATTCTATCAGGTTCAATGTATCTGGTTTTATGTTGAGCTCTTTGATCCATTTAAAACTGATTTTTGTGCAGGGTGATAAACATGGATCTACATCAGCCTTCCTACATCAGCACCATTTGTTGAAGACGCTATTTTTTTTTTTTTCAGTGTGTGCTTCTGGCTTCTTTATAAAAAGTCGGGTTTCCGTAAGTGTGTGCATTTATGTCTGGGTCTTCAATTCAATTCCATTGATTGATGTGTCTTTTTGTGTATGTGCAAATATCATGCAGTTTTCATTACTATAGCTCTGCAGTACAACTTGCGCTCTGGGATAGTGATATCTCCCTCTGTTTTTTTATTATTCAGGTTTGTCTTTTAGCTCTCCTGGAATTTTTGTGTTTTCATATAAAGCTGAAAATTATCTTTTCAAGATCTCTGAAGAACTGCATTGGACTTTTGGTGGTGTTTGCACTGAATCTGTAGATAGCTTTTGGTAGTAACGTTTTACTATATTAATCTTACTAATCCATGAGCATGGGAGATCTTTCTATCTTCTGATATCTTCAATTTCTTTCTTTGATGTTTTGAAGTTTTTATTACGTTAGACTTTAGAGTTACCCAAGATGTTTTATATAATTTGAGGCTAGTATGAAAGGTGGTGTGCCTGATTTCTTTTTAGTCTGTTTGTCATTTGTATATAGGACTACTGATTTTTGTAAGTTAATTTTGTTTCCAGCGACTTTGCGGAAAATGTTTATCATCTGTAAAAGTGTTCTAGACTTTTTAGGGTCACTTATACTGTCATATCATCTTCAAATAAGGATGTCTTGACGTCTTTTTTAATTTGTAGCATTGATCTTCTTCAGTTGTCTTGTTGCTTTAGCCAAAACTTCCAGTACTCTATTGAATTGGTGTGGAAAGAGTAGTCAACTTTATCTCATTCATGACTTTAGAGGGTTTATTTTGAGTTTCTCTTCACTTAATTTGATGTTGGCTATAGGCTTGTTGTATGTGAATTGCCTTTATTATGCCTTTATTATTTATTAAGCCTTTATTATTAGGTATGCCCCCTTTATCATGAAGAGAGCTATTTCAATTTTTTTTTTTTTTGTATCTGTTGAAACTTGCTTTTATTCAAGAATGTAATTATTTTGGGAGGAAGTTACATGAAGTACTAAGAAAAAGGTATATTCTTTTGTGTTTGGGTGAAATGTTCTGTAAATATCTATTAGGCCCATTTTATTTATAATTTCAGTTAGCGCCAGCATTTCTCTGTTTAGTTTTTGCCTGGATGACCTGTGTATTGGTGAGAGTGAGGTATTGAATTCTCTCATTATCAGTGTGTCAGAGTCAATATATGATTTAAGCTGTGGCAGTTGTTTCTTTTATGAACTTGAGTGTTCTTTAGTTTGGCACAAAGATGTTAGGAATCTCAATGTCCTCTTGGTGGATTTTTCACTGCTAAATATGTAGTATTCTTCCTTATCTCCTCTGATAAGTTTTGGTTTGAAGTCTATGTTGTCATATATAAAAATGGCTACAGCAACTTGTTTCTTCGGTCCATATGCTTATAATGTATTTTTCTATCCTTTTAGCCTCAGGTGATGTCTACACTTGATATTAAGCTATGTTTCCTGGATGCAGCAGGAGGATGGATTCTGTTTTTTTAATCCATTCTGTTAGTTTGTGTCTTTTATTGGGGACCATTGATAAAGAAAGATATCAATGAGCACAGACTTTAATTTCTGTTATTTTGTATTTGTTGTTGTTGTGTGTGTTTGTTTCCCCTCTTTTCATTTGCTGGTCTGGTATTATCTATTCCCTGTGTTTTCTTGGGTGTGCTTAGCCTTTTTAGACTGGAGTTTTCCTTCCAGCACCGTTTATAGGACTGGATGTGTAAGATACATATTTGCTTTTTATCATTGAATGTCTTATGTTCTCTATGTATTGTTGCTGATTTTTTTTTTTTTGATGAATAGTCTTAGATGCTGCAGCACATCTGCTCAGGCACTTTTGGCTCCTAGAGTCTCCATTGAGCAATCAGGTGTAGTTCTAGTCGATCTGCCTTTATATGTTACTTGGTCTTTCCCCCTTGCTGCTTTTTTTATTCACCTTACAGCCTGTTCACAGCCCACTCCCTCCTCTCCTCCAAGTCCCACCCTCACACCTCCTTCCCCATTCTCCCATCCCTTATCCTCAGAGAGGGGGAGGTGCCCCGTGAGTACCATCCCACCCTGTTACATCAAGTCCCACTGAGGCCATGTAAGTCAGCCCAGCTGTGTAAAGAGGATCCAAAGGCAGGCAACAAAGTCAGGTACAGCCCCTGCTATAATTGTTAGGGGACCCACAAGAAGAATAAACTTCTCACCTGCCAAGAATAGGTAGAGGGCCTAGGTCCATCCCATGTATACTCTTTGGTTGATGGTTCAGTCTCTGTAAACCCTATGGGTTCAGGTTAGCTTACTCTATAGGGCTTCTTATGGAGACCTTGACTCCTCCAGCTCCCTCAATCACCTCCCCAACTTTTCTAGATGACTCCCTAAGCTCTGTCTAATGTTTGTCTATGGGTCTCTGCATCTGTTTCCATTAGGTGTTATCTATATAATAACAGAATATCATTAATAATATGAGGAGTTGGCTCTCTTCTATGGTCTCAAGTTGGGCCAGGCATTGGTTTACCATTCCCTCAGTCTCTGCTTCATCTTTATCCATGCATACTTATAGGCAGGACAGATTCCTGGGTCTAAGTTGTCTCATTGTATGCATTGTACCAAATGCATTCAAGGTTATTCTCCAATTTTATGTTGAGGTCATTGATCCACTTGGACCTGAGTTTTGTGCAGGTTGATAAATATGGAACTATTTGCATTTTCCTACATGTCGACATCCTGTTAGACCAGCACCATTTGTTGAAGATGCTTTCTTCTTTCCATTGTGTCAAAAATTTTTGTCAAAAATCAAGTGACTTTAGTTAGGTGTGTGGGTTAATTTCTGGGTCTTCAATTTGATTCCATTGATCTACCTGTTTTTATACCAATACCATGCAACTTTTATTATTGTTGCTCTGTGGTACAACTTGAAATCAGGGATAATAATACCTCCAGAAGTTTTTTTATTGTGCAGAATTGTTTAGCTATCCTTGATATTTTATTTTTCCACAAGAAGTTGAGAATTGCTCTTTGTAGGCCTGTAAAGAATTGTGCTGAAAATTTAGAGGGAATTACATTTAAACTGTAGATTGCTTTTGGTGAGGTAGTCATTTTTACTATGTTAATTCTACAGATCCATGAGATCTTTACATCTTTTGGTATCTTCTTCAATTTCTTTACTTGAAGTTTTGTCGTAAAGGTCTTTCATTTGGTTGGTTAGAGTTACACTAAGACATTTTATATTATTGTGAAGGGTGTTATTTTCCTAATTTCTTTTTTCTGCCTGTTTATCCTTTGTACAAAGGAGGGATACTGATTATTTTGAGTTAATTTTATATTCAGCTACTTTGCTGAAAATGTTTACCAGCTGCAGTTTCCTGGTAGAGTTGTGAGGTGACTTATGTATACTATCATATCATCTGAGAATCATGATACTTTGACTTTTTCCTGTTTAATTTGTATCCCCTTCATCTCCTTTAGTTGTCTTCTTGCTATAGCTAGATCTTCAAGTACTATATTTAATACACATGGGGAGAGTGAACAGCCTTGTCTTGTCTCAGTTTTTCATGGAATTGTTTTCAGATTCTTTCTATTCAATTTGATGTTGGCCGTAGGCTTGCTGTATATTGCCTTTATTTGTTTAGGTATGTGCCTTTATTCCATAATATTTCCAAGACTTTTAAAATGAACGGGTGTTAGATTTTGTCAGAGGCCTTTTCAGCACATATTGAGATGTTCCTGTGGTTTTTTTGCTTTCAGTTTGTTTCTACGGTGGATTACATTGATCGATTTTTGTATATGGAACCACATTGGCATCCCTGAGATGAAGCTTACTTGATCACAGGGGGTGATATTTTTGATGTGTTCTTGGATTAGGTTTGCAAGTATTTTATTGAGTATTTTTGCATTGATTTTCATAATGAGAATTGGTCTGAATTTTTTTTTTTTTTTTGTTGACTCTTTATGTGGTTTAAGTATCAGGGTGACTGTGACCACAAAGAGATTTTGGCAATGTTTCTTCTATTTCTGCTTTGTGGAATAGTTTGAGGACTATTGTTATTATCTCTTATTTCAAAGCCTTATAGAATTATGTGCTTGGAGAGGGTGAGGGCACTGTATCAGGCTCAGCAGCTCTAGGAGACTCTGGCCACTCTCATTATGCTCATGATCTCCCATTATACTCAGCAGAGGAACCTTGCTATTCTGATATTAAAAAAAAAAGACTAGATTATTCAACAGCCCAGACACCCACAAGTTCAATAATCTCAGGTGGTAGTTATTGGTAAAACTATAGACCTTCCCCCCACTGAGGCCACAGATCCTATCAACCTTTCCAACCCCAGGTTCATGCTCAGACTCCATGTGCTAAAAGTCTTGCTTACTAAATACCCCCCTCTAGAAGTTAGGGAACACTGAACAGTGAGGTGCTTTGTGTTCTCACCACTGGGGCACACCTTTGTCCAGTATACTATGTAATTATGGGCTCCCCATGTTGTCACCTGTTTTATTTGGGTATGCTACCTCTACAGAAAATTGATTACATACTGAACCTATGAGGTTTATAGGAGTATGTGCCCAAGGGTCAGTTGGTTAGCTCAGTGGGTAAAAACGTTTGCCATGTAAGCTCCCAAACCTGAGTTCGATCCCTGGTATTCACATTGGAAGGAGAGAATTGACTTTACAAAGTTGTTCCCTGACTGCCACCCAAGCCTGAACTGACACACATATATGAATCACATGGAAGCACACAATAATAGATGGATGAATGAATAAACAAACCCTGTGTGTTCGGAAGGTGAAGTAATCCCAGGCAGATGATTTGTTCTGCCAGACTATTCATACTCATTGGACTTCTCCAACACCAGGGCCATCAGAACAGAGCTCCAGTCACCAGACCCCTGACAGCTCTCCCACCTGCATTTTGAATGCTACTACTCCACATCTGCTGAAAAAAGATGAAGTTAATCAACACAGAGAATGAGAGGAAGGAAACTCCATAACCTGTAATTTTTATCTTAATATTTCAGCACTTTAGTAATTTAAAATACATGAAGTAGGATGAATGCTAAATCTCCTGCTTGGCTTGCGTGTGTGTGTGTGTGTGTGTGTGTGTGTGTGTGTGTGTGTGTGTGTGCATGTGTGTGAGCATGTACGTACACATATATGTGTTTTATTGAATGGGAAAAGGAGTAGATTTTACCTTTTGAATGTTTGGGGTTAGTTAGTACTGAGAAGTGGTACAATAGGATCATATGTTGGGTCAGTTGTCCTCTCTTGAGGAATTTCCACAGTAGATGGACCAGTTTACATGCATAACAAGTGTATAAGAGATTTTTCCAATTGTTTCATCCCCACCAACATTTGTTGTTAGTTGTTTCTTGATGACTGCCATTCTAACAAGATAGAATCTCAAGGTAGTCTCTCTCTCTCTGTCTCTGTCTCTCTGTCTCTCTCTCTCTCTGTCCCACACATACACACACACGTGTGTGTATGTGTGTGTGTGTGTGTGTGTGTGTGTGTGTGTGTGTGTGTGTGCGCGCGCACGCGTTTGTATAGGTTGACCTAGAACTCTTGGTCCTCCTGTCTCCATCTCCCAAGTACTATGATTACAAATATACACACCACAGCCAGCCCATTGATTCATTGTGGATAAAATCCTTAATTTTGCCTTCAGCTGTATGGAGGAAAGGAAGTCAGCTCCACGCTCCTGTTTATATAGCAGTCCTTTGTCATTCTCACCTGAAATGAACGGCAAAAAGTGCATTTTTTTTTTTTTTTTCAATTTGTGTCTTCATGTGGGCTCGAGCCTTCCTGAGCAAGGAGGACAAGGCATTGCTTTGCCTGTCCTGGCTTTAATTTATACAGCATATTTTTCTTATATTCTTCCCGACTCCTTCAGTCTGAAATCTTTTCAGTTTTAATTTGCATCAGCTCAGAGCCATCTCTCCCCTATCTTTACTCCATCACCCAGGTTTTAAATGCATGGGAAACTTAAACTATTAACAACCCAGGGACTTTACATAATAGCACACAAGCAGCGCAGCTGCCTGGAATACAGAACAGGAAGCATCTCCTTTCACCTCAGAAGTAAAGGACAATCCTTGTTAGCAAGAACTTCATTGCTCCCAGTGTGGGCCTGAAGCAGCTTCAAGTGGATTAGAGGATGCACATGCAGATGAAACTGGGCCCAGTTGGAAACAGAAAGAGCAAGAGACAGAAAGGAAATGGACCTAGTTTTTGCTTTTTCTGTGGCACCTCCAAGCCTCATGCTAAGTTAGTGAAAGGGTCAGATCTGCTGAAGGGAGCCAATTCTGAGAGCAATCTCATCTTCTGAGGAAAAGCCAGGACTGCCGGGATTCCAAGGTGCATTTCAGCTTTTCACATAAGATCAGGGACAGGGAGGGAAGAAAAACTTTCTGCAAAGAGGATCGGAAATAAAATAAAAGTGGAGGCAGGATCCCTTGGGTGCCATATAGCTGAGCGAGATCTAGGAAGTTTCTTCCCGTGTGGGCACAGTCCTTCCCTGTTTGGCCTTGGGCATATGACTTTATTGTGTCAGACTTGCCATTAACTCTGAAGACCCTGGTCCTCTGTCTTGCTGCACAACATGCATATTTTTGGTGTATGTGCACACATGAGTGCATGTGTGTGTATAGATGCATTGGAACATGCATGTATGGAGGTCAGAGGTTGACTTTGGATATGTTCCTTGGAGTTTCTTTCTATGTGAAGGTTTGAGACGGACACTGAGCCTGATCTTACTGATTAAGCTAGACTGGCTGGCCAGTCAGCCCCAAGGATCCTTCTGTTTCCCTTTGCAGTGCTGGGATTGCACTTTTGCACCACTGTGCCTTGATTTTTAACACGCGTTCAAGGGTGATCCATGCTTGCATGGCATGCGCTTCATCAGTTAAGCCATTTCTCCAGCCCACGACATAATCTTCCCTATGCGCTCTTCTCTCCTCTAGGGAAAATTTAGATGTAAGGACTTTTTTATTTTTCCTAACACCCCTCCCTCATTTCAGAGAACACCCTGCCTTAGTTATGGTTTCTATTGCTGTGAAGAGACACCATGACCATGCAACTCTTCTAAAGGAAAATATTTAATTGGTGCTGGTTTACAGCTTCAGAGGTTCAGCCCATGATTATTATGGTGGGAAACATGGCAGTGTGCAGGTAGACATGGTGCTGAAGAAGGAGCGGAATGTTCTACATTCAGATTGGCAGGCAGCAGGAAGTGAACTAGCTTGAACTCATGAGAGCTCAAAGCCCACCCTGTAGTGATATACCTCCTCCAACAAAGCCACACCTGCTCTATCAAGGCCACACCCCTAATAGTGCTACTCCCCATGAACCAAGTTTTCAAACACATGGATCTATGGGGGCCATTCCTGTTCAACCACCACATATCCCTTCTGCTTGCAAAATAGCTATAGGACTCAGCTCCCACGATTATGTAACAGTTTTGGCCCCATATTTTTCCTTCAAGGGTGTTTCTCATCTCTTTGCTTCCAACATTACATTCTGTGCCAGACTATCGCTGGGGCCAGTGTCATCCAAGCCAGTTCCCACTTTGCATGACAGATGGCTGTTTGTGCTTCAAGACTGTGGCCTGTTACAACTAGTCTTGTTACAAGTGACAGTGAGGAGAAAGGAAGGAGTTGGTAGCCCTTGAGGTAGCTAAGGAGGGTCTGGGACAAGAGAGATAGCAAGGCACCACGTTCCAAGTCTTCCTAAGGAGGAGCACAGAGTGGGAGGGTGCGCTGTTCATGACATGATGCCATGGGAAGGTAGGGCCAAAAGTCTCAAGCAGGTAGAAAAAAAGGAGAAGAGTCCTGGGTCCATAGAACAGACTTACACCAGTGGAGCCTGTGGTAACACACTCTGGAGTGGCTGGTGTATTGCAAGGCTGCAAGACTGCTCTGGTATCTGCTCTATCCCAGGGTTTACAGAGCCCCTTTTTAGGGCTGAATTTCCAGTGAAGAAGTTGGCAGTCTGCATTCATATTAGCTGCAATAATTATGCTAACATTTGTATACATAGCAAGGAGGCTCATTTGTACCACAGAAGCTGGGTGAGCCTTGGAAGCCCCAATTACAGGACACATTTTCTTATGAACTGACTGCCAGGAAATGCCCTCGTTGTTATTCTGACAATAGGAGCTAACTCATTAGTCTTCCCTTTTCTAGTAAAAAGGAGGAGGAATGAAGTAAAAGGCGAGTGCCTTTTTCTACTAACAACCCGACTTAATTCTTCTACGACTAAAGATGCCTAATGAGGTAGGTGCTGAGCCCAGAACAGACGAAGGGCTTTATGTCTGGCTTAAGTGGCTGTTCTTGATTTCAGCATCCCCATGTAGTCCCACCAAAGCTTTCCTTATTAGTGACACCCTATACAAGCCAATGTTAGACACCATGATGAGCCAATATTTATACATTATTAGTAAATGTATTCATCGTTACCTATTTTACACAAAATAGTTCATATAGGCCATTTTTCTCTTACAATTTTTTTTTAAACTTCAGTTTTTCTTGTCTTCATCCCTTAGTGATGGAGCCAAGACCGCCCCCCCCTCCATCCTCCATGGCACAGACATGAGACACCATGATGGACATGATAAGGAAATTCTCATTCAGTAAATAGAGTTGATTTACCATCAGCCCAGAGGGGAAAGAGTGCATCTTGGCAGTTCCCTTTTAATCATTTATGTTTGTGATGAGCCAGGGATGACGTTAGTTATTTAAGCCAACTCTCATCTGTTTCTGATGGCTTCTGAGTAACAGAAATGAGAAGAAAACAGCAATGGGAGCTTTCAAAAAGCCTCTTTGAATCTGCTAGACTGAGGCTGAGAATGACCCACGTTCACCTGAAACAAGGCTGGCCCTTGGCACAGGTGGGGTGTTAGTATGATGGCCCTGTGTTCCAGGGCTCATGTGGCCTTGGAGAGGACTCTGGACCCATTGTTTCCCAACAGCACAGCAAGGGATGGCAACCCTGTGAAGGATGATCTGAGGAAGGGCAAGCCTGTGTACCATCTTGCTGAGTTATTTGTCAGATTTATGAGCGCTAGTGGCACTTATCAAAAGTGACGTTTATTGGGTGTGAAATGTTCTCATTTGTTAGATAACACAAGCTGTTTAGTATTAAAGCGACTTTCACATGGCACAATCTCCTCTGTCATTAAAGACCTCCTAGGATTAATTACTGAGATCTACGCCTGGATGCCTAGATGCTTCCCAGAACCATAAACTTATCAATCACACAGGAGCCCATTGCCAAGACATTTTCCCCAAAGCCACTGTCTTCCTGCAAGAGGGGCGAGGACAAGGCAAAGGAACGATGGTACTATAAGTGCTCCTGGGAGACCTGAGATTGTGGCCTGGATCAAGGTGTTCTGCTTCCTTAAGCTTGAAGCTGCTACAGCTAGACCTAGTAGATGGGCCCTTAGCAGATCAAAGCACTTTAGCGTAAAGGTCTGTATTGCGTTACCTTTTCCACTTCTGTGACACAGGAATGTAACTGGGGAAGCATTTGTTCTCATGGTTTCAGAGTTCGAGTCCATCTTGGTGGGAAAATCATGCTGGAGTTCATAGTAGCGGGATCCTGTGGCTGTGGCTGGGATCTTCTCACATCTCAGCATCATACACACACACACACACACACACACACACACACACACACACACACACAGAGAGAGAGAGAGAGAGAGAGAGAGAGAGAGAGAGAGAGAGAGAGAGAGAGAGAGAGAGAGAGAGGAACAGGGGGTAGGTTTAACCTCCATGGGATCAGTCCTTGTAACTTCTACCAGCTAAGGCTCACATCTCAAAGTTTCCATAACTTCTCAAGACAAGTGCCATCAGCTGGGGACCAAATGTTCAAATATGCCCATTTAACCATAAGATATGTTTTCCTTGTCATTTATCACTCCTATGTTGGTACCAGGAATATCTTGGCACATGGTAGGTCCATAATAATGGTGAACGACAAGAAACTTCTCCTAGATTACAAAGGACTCTTGAGGCTGAGCTAGTACTAGGGACCTTGTCTACCTTTCCTGAATTTTGTACATCCTGCCTTTGAGCTTCTTCTTTAGAATATTTTCTCAAGACCCTGACTCCTGAGGTAATCAGAATAGAGCCTCCAGAAAGGAACCTTCTTGATTCATGTGTGGGATGTGTGGCTCTATTTTGGAAAATTAGTGAAACTTTAGGAGATGGAGGATGTGGAAAAACTAGATGGGAATAATTTATTTTATTTCATGTTTTGGTGTGTGAGGGGGTACCTAGGCCTGCCGCTTTCTCTTCTCCCTTTCTCTGTTGCTGCCCTACATCAGGTAAACAGCTTCCTTCACCTTGCTATCCCAGCATCATGATGCCCAGTCTCACATGAGGCTCAGAAACATGGAACCGGTTTACCGTGAGGTGTGACCATGAACCCAAATAAATCTTTTCTCTTTGAACACTGGGTTTTAAAAAAAAAATGATTATTATTAACTGTCATTTTGTGGGGCTTTTTTTGTGATTGTTCTTTTATTAATTTTAATTAATTCACTTTATATACCGATTGTAACCCCTCCCTCTTCTCCTCCCAGTTCCACCGTACTAATCCTCAGGAAGGGAGAGCCCTCCACCTCTATCATCTATGCCTAGCCTATCAAGTCTTATCTGGGCTGCCTGAATCATCTTCCTCTGTGGCCTGGCAAGGTCTCCCCAACAGGTGAAGTCATCAATGAGTAGGTACCAGAGTCCATGTCAGAGATAGCCCCTACTCCCCATATTATGGGACCGCCAAGGAGACTGTGCTGGTTATCAACTACATCTGAGCAGGGGGTCTATGTTCTCTCCATGCATGGTCCTTGGTGTATCAGTCTCTGCACAACCCTACCCTGTCCTTCAGCCCATATTTGTTGGCTCCATAGGTCTCCTTGTGGAGCTCCTGTCTCCTCCAGGTCTTTTATTTTCCAACTCTTCCATAAGATTCCGTGTGCTCCACCCCAAAGTTTGGCTGTGAGTCTCAGCATCTGCTTAGATTCTCTACTGGGTGGAGTCTTTCAGAGGACATCTGTGGTAGGCTCCCGTCCTGTTCCTTCTCTTCAACTGCTTCCAATGTCTATTCTATTTGCCCTTCTAAATGAGAATTAAGCACGCTCCTTAGGAGCCTCCTTGTTCTTTAGCTTCTTTAGGTCTGTGGATTGTAGTGTGGTTATTCTGTATTGTGTGGCTAATATCCACTTATAAGTGAGCATATACCATGCGTGTCTTTCTGGGTCTGGGTTACCTCACCCAGGATGATTGTTTCTATTCCATCCATTTGCCTGCAAATTTCAAGATTTCCTTTAAAAATTATTGTTATAATTTATTCAGATTACATCCTGATTGTTATCTTCTCACTTGTATCTTCCCATTCCCTCTCTCTTACCCTCTTTCACCCTATTCCCCTCCCCTAGACCTCTGACAGAAGAGGACCTCCTCCCCCACCATATGACCATCGCCTATCAGGTCTCATCCATTAGCCTTCTTCCCCTTCTTCTGTGTGGTTCCAGGCCTCACCACCAAGGGGGAAGTGACCAAATTGGGGGTGCCAGAGTTTATGTCAGAGGCCGTCCCCACTCTCCTCACAACCGTACAGAATGAGTTGTCCATTGACTAGATCTGAACAGGGGGTCTAGGTTTACTGTCCTTGGTTGGTGCAACAGTTTGTGAAGGCTCTCCTGGGTACAGATCTGCCAGCCTTGATGGTCTCCTTGTGGGGCTCCTGAACTCTCTGGGTCCTTCCACCCCTCCATTCTTCCATACCACTCTCACCTGGAGTACAGCAGTGAGTCCCAGGATCTGTCCTGATCCTCCGCTGAGTGGAGACTCTCAGAAGACATCTATATTGGGCTAATATCCACTTATAAGTGAGTATATATCATGCATCTTTCTAGGTCTGAGCTGCCTCACTCAGGATCTTTTTTAGTTCCATCCATTTGCCTTCAAATTTCATGATTTCTTTGTTTTTAATAGCTGAGTAGTATTCCGTTGTGTAAATGTACCACAGTTTCTTTATCCATTCTTTGATTGAGGGAAATCTAGGTTGTTTCCAGATTCTGGCTATTATGAGTAAAGCTGCTATAAACATAGTTGAGCAAATGTCCTTTTGGTGTGGTGGAGTTTCTTTCAAGTATATGCCCAGGAGTGGTATAGCTGGGTTTTGAGGTAGTCCTATTTCCAATTTTCTGAGAAAGCACCAGATTGATTTCCAATGTGGTTGTATAAGTTTGCACTCCCACCAGCAATGGAGGAGTGTTGCCCTTTCTCCACATCCTTGCCAGCATGGGCTTTCACTAGAGTTTTTGATCTTAGCCATCCTGACAGGTGTAAAATAGAATCTCAGAGTTGTTTTTATTTGCATTTCCCTGATGACTAAAGATGCTGAGCATTTCTTTAAGTGTTTCTTGGCCATTCAATACTCATCTGTTGTTCTTTGTTTAGCCCTGTGCCCCATTTAAGTTGAATATTTAGTTAGTTGGTGTTTAATTTTTTGCATTCTTTATATATTTTGGATATTAGCCCTATGTTGGATGTAGGGTTGTGAAGATCTTTTCCCAGTCTGTAGGCTCTCAGTTTCTTGAGGTCCCATTTATTAATTGTTGATCTTAGAGCCTGAGCTGTTGGCATTCTGTTTAAGAAGTTGTCTCCTGTGCCACTGATTTAAAAAGCTCTTCCGTACTTTTTCTTCTAACACATTTAGTGTGTCTGGTTTTATGTTGAGGTCATTATTCCACTTGGGCTTGAGTTTTGTTCAGGGTGATAAATAAGTGTCTATTTGCATTTTTCTACAAGTAGACATCTAGTTGAACCAGCACCATTTGTTGAATGTGCTATTTTTTCCACTGTATGGTTTTAGCTTTTTGTCAAAGATCAAGTGTCTGTAGGTGTGTGGGTTTATTTCTGGGTCTTTGATTCAAATTCCACCCGTATGCTTCTTTCTTTTTTTAAAAGACTTGTTTTATTAATTTATTATTTATACAATGTTCTCCCTGCATGTATACCTGCATGACAGAAGAGGGCACCAGATCTCATTATAGATAGTTGTGAGCCACCATGTGGTTGCTGGGAATTGAACTCAGTACCTTTGGAAGAGCAGATGGTGCTCTTAACCTCTGAGCCATCTCTCCAGCCCCACCAGTTTGTTTCTATGCCAGTACAATGAAGTTTTTATTACTGTTGCTCTATAGTACAGTTTGAGATCAAGAATGGAGATACCTCCAGAAGATCTTTTATTGTACAGGATTGTTGTTTTTCCATATGAAGTTGTGAATTGTTCTTTCAAGGTCTGTAAAGAATTGTCTTGGCATTTTGATGAGAATTGCATTGGATCTGTAGATTGCTTTTGGTAAAATGGCCATTTTTACTATGTTAATTCTATCTATTGTGAGCATGGGAGATCTTTACATCTTCTGACATCTTCTTGAATTTAGTTCTTAAGAGACTTTAAGATTTTTTGCTACAAGTCTTTCACTTGTTTGGTTAGAGTTACACCAAGATACTTTATGCTTATTTGTTTTTTTCTTAATTTTAGCTATTGTGAAGGGTGTTATTTCCCTAATTTATTTCTCAGCCAATATGTCTTTTGTATATAGAGGGCTACTGATTTTTTTGAGTTAATTTTGTGTCCATCCACTTTGCTGAAGGTGTTTATCAGCTATAGGAGTTCCTTGGTACAATTTTTCAGGTCACTTATGTATACTATCATATCATCCACAAATAATGATGCGTTGACTTCTTTTCCAATTTGTAAACCCTTGATCTCCTTTAGTTGTCTTGTTGCTCTAGCTAAAACCTCAAGCACTATTTGAAGAGATATGGAGTGAGTGGATAGCGTTGTCTTGTCCTTGATTTCAGTGGAATTGATTTAAGTTTCTCTCCATTTAGTTGGATGTTGCTATAGGCTTGCTGTACATTGCCTTTACTATGTTTAGGTATATGCCTTGTATCCCAGATCTTTCCAAGACTTTTAACATGAATGGGTGTTGGGTTTTGTCAAATGATTTTTCAGCGTCTAAGGGGACGATTATTTGGTTTTTGTTTTTCAGTTTGTTTATATGGTGGATTACATAGATGGATTTCCATATATTGAACCACTCCTGCATGCCTTGGATGAAACCTATTAGGCCATGGTGGGTGATATTTTTGATGTGTTATTGGATTTGCTTTGCAAATATTTTATTGAATACTTTTGCATCAACGTTCATAAGGGAAATTGTTCTGAAATTTTCTTTCATTGTTGGGTCTTTGTGCAGTATAGGTATCAAGGCGACTGTGGCCTCATTGAGTGAGTTTCTATTTTGAGGAATAGTTTGAAGAGTATTGGTTATTATTTCTTCTTTGAAGATCTGGGAGAATTTTGTACTGAATCCATCTGGCACTAGGCTTCTGTTAGTTGGGAGACTTTTGATAACTGCTTTTATTTCCTTAGGATATATAGGACTATTTAAACTTTTTTTTTTTTTTTTTTACCTGATCTTGATTCAATTTTAGTAAGGGGTATCTGTCAAGAAAATTGTCTACTTTATTTAGATTTTCAAATTTTGTGGTATATAGTCTTTTGAAGTAAGACTTAATTATTCTTTGGATTTCCTCGGTGTTATTATATCTACTTTTCATTTCTGATTTTGTTTATTTGAATATTCTCCCTCTGCCTTTAGTTAGTTTGGCTAAGGACTTATCTATCTTGTTGACTTTCTCAAAGAACCAGCTCTTCGATTCATCAATTCTTTGAATTGTTTCTTTCTTTCTAATTTATTGATTTCAGTCCTGAGTTTGATTATTTCCAGCCATCTACTCCTCTTGGGTGGGTCTGCTTCTTTTTTTCTAGGGCTTTCAGGTGTACTGTATAATTAGTTTCTGTTGTTTTGATGTTGTTGAGATTCAGCTTTAGTCTATGGAGGTCTGATAGGATACAATGGGTTATTTCAATCTTCTTATATCTTTTGAGGTTTCTTTATGACCAAGTGTATGGTCAGTTTTGAAGAAGGTTCCATGCGGTGCTGAGAAGGTATATTCTTTTGTGTTTGGGTGAAATGTTCTGTAGATATCAGTTAGGTCCATTTGATTCATGACACCTATTAGTTTCATGGTTTCTCCATTTATTTTCTTTCATGATGGTCTGTCTGTAGGTGAGAGTAGGGTGTTCAAGTCTTCCACTATCAATATGTGAGATTCAATGTGTGAATTAAGCTTTAATAATGTTTCTTTTATGAATGTGGTTGCTGTGGTAGATGTACATGATTGAGAGATCAGCTTGGTGTGTTTTTCCTTTGATGAGTATGAAGTGTCCTTCCATATCTCTTTTGATTATTTTTGGTTGAAAGTATATTTTATTAGATAGTGTAATGGCTACTCAACCTTGCTTCTTGGGTCTATTTGCTTGGAGTACTTTTTTCCAGTCCTTTACTCTGAGGTAATGTCTATCTTTCCTGCTGAGGTTTGTTTCTTGTATGCATCAGAATGACGGGTCCTGTTTTTGCATCCATTTTGTTACCCTGTGTCTTTTTATTTGGGAGTTGATGCCATTGATATTGAGAGATATTAATGATCAGTGGTTGTTAGTTCCTGTTATTTTGATTTTGGTGGTGGTAGTGTGTGTGTGTGTGTGTGTGTGTGTGTGTGTGTGTGTGTGTGTTTCCTTTTGTTTTTTGTTTTTGCAGATGTGGGATTATTTATTTCCTGTGTTTTCTTACATGTAGTTAGCCTCCTTTGATTGTAGTTTTCCTTCTAGTATCTTCTACTGCACTGTAGTTGTGGCTAGGTACTGTTTAAACTTGGCTTTGTTGTAGAATGTCTTGTCTCCATCTATGTTGAGTGAAAGTTTTGCTGGGTATAGTAATCTGGGTTGGCATCTGTGGTCTCTTTAGTGTCTGCATGACATTTGACTAGGCCCTTCTAGCTTTCATAGTCTCTGTTGAGAAGTCAGGTATAATTCTGATAGGTTTGCCTTAATATGTGACTTGGCCTTTTTTATCTTGCAGCTTTTAATATTCTTCATTTGTTCTATGTATTTAGTGTTTTGATTATTATGTGGCAGGTATGTGGCAGGAGGATTTTCTTTTCTAGTCCAATCTATTTGGAGTTCTGTGAGTTTCTTGTATGTTTATAGGCATTCTTTTTGTAGGTTGGAGAGTTTTCTTCTATGATTTTGTTGAAAATATTTTCCAGGCCATGGAGTTTGGAGTCTTCTCTTTCCTCTATTCCCATTATTCTTAGTTTTGGTCTTTTCATAGTGTGCTAGATTTCTTGGATGTCTTGTGTCACAAACTCTGGTTTAACATTTCATTTGACTAATGTATCAATTATTTCAACCATATCGTGTATATTCTTCCATATCATGTACTCTGTTGGTGTTGTTTGTGTCCACAGTTCCTGTTCTCTTCCCTAGGATTTCTAACTCTAGGATTGACTCAGATTGTGTTTTCTTTGTTGCTGCTAATTCTATTTTTAGGTCTTAAATAGTTTTATTCATTTCTTTCTCCTGTTTGGTTGTATTTTCCTGTAATTCTTTAAAGGACTTATCCATTTATTTATCTGTTTGAATGTATTTCCCTATATTTCTTTGAGAGATATATTTTCTTCTTTTAAAGCTTCTATCATATTCATCATCTCAGTATTTTCAGGGATTTCTGTGGTAGGACCACTGGTTTCTTGTGGTGTTATATGGCTCTGAGGTTTTTTTTTTTGCTTGTGTTCTTACTCTGGCCTCTAGCCATCTGCTTGTCTCTGGTGTTAGCAGGCCTGTAGGTCCTTCTGATGGGGTTACTGTCTGTGTCCCAGGTGGGCTGGACAGGTCTGGAGCAGGCAAAGAAAGTTCCAACCTGAAGGCTGCTTCCTAGGGTTCCCCACAGGCCTTCTCCTTGGGATGGTGGACAATGGGTGTTACAGCTTGCAGCCAGATCAAGCCTGTTGGGTTTGCTGTCTGTGTCCTAGTTGGGCCAGGCAGGTGAAAAGGAAGCAGAGAGAGCTTTCAGCTGAAAGCTACTTGGGTGCCCCACAGACCTCCTTGAGATGGTAGCCAATGTGTTTTGTGGCTCATGCCCTACTCACCTCTGCTGGTTTTCTTTTCTTTCTTTTTTTTTATTTTACATTTTTTATTAATTTATTCATATTACATCTAGATTGTTAGCCCTTCCCCTGTTTCCTCCCATTCTTCCCTCCCTCCCACTTCCCCCTTCTCTCCTCCCCTATGTCTGTGATTGAGGGAGACCTCCTCCCCCTATATATGCTCTTGGAATATCGAGTCTCTTCTTGGTAACTTTCTATCCTTCCTCTGAGTGCCGCCACGCCTCCCCATCCAGGGGACTTGGTCCGAAAAGGGGCACCAGGGTTCGTGTGAGAGTCAGATCTCACTCTCCACTCAATGGTGGAAAATATCATGTTCGTCAACTAGGTCTTGGTAGGGGTTTGAAGTTTAATGCCTATATTCTCCTTGGCTGGTGCCTTAGTTTGAGGAGGACCCCAGGACCCAGATCTGCCTGTCATAAAGTTCTTCTTGTAGGTTTCCAGGACCCTGTGGGTCCTACTATTTCCCCATTCTTCCATGCTACTCTCGCCTAACGTCTCAATAGGATGTCCTCTCCTCTGATCCACTTTCTTGGTAAGTAAAAATTTTCACGGTACGTATCCCTTGGACTAGTGTTTTGATATAAGTGAGTATATACCATTTGTCTCTTTTTGCTTCTGGGTGAACTCACTCATTATGGTAATTTCTAGATCAATCCATTTGTCCACAAATTCCGGGAATTCCTTGTTTTTAATAGCTGAGTAGCATTCCATAGTGTAAATGTACCACAGTTTCTTAGTCCATTCTTCTACTGAGGGACACTTAGGCTGTTTCCATGTTCTGGCTATTATGTATAAAGCAGCTATGAACATGGTTGAGCATATGTCCCTGTTGTGTGGTAGGGCATTTTCTGGGTATATTCCAAGGAGTGGGATAGCTGGGTCTTGAGGAAGCCCTATTCCCATTTTTCTGAGAAAGTGCCAGATAGCTTTCCAAAGTGGTTGTACTAGTTTGCATTCCCACCAGCAATGAAGGAGTGTTCCTCTCTCTCCACATCTTCGCCACATGTGGTGTCATTTGAGTTTTTGATCTTAGCCATTCTGATGGGTGTAAGATGGAATCTCAGTTTTGATTTGCATTTCTCTGATGACTAACGAGGACGAGCATTTCTTTAAGTGTTTCTCGGCCATTTGATATTCCTCTGTTGAGAATTCTCTGTTAAGTTCCAAGCCCCATTTCGCAATTGGGTTGTTTGGTTTTGTGGTGTTTAATTTCTTGAGTTCTTTATATATTTTGGATATTAAACTTTTGTCAGATGAAGAGCCACAAACAATATAAAATATATAGGAGTAACTCTAACCAAGCAAGTGAAGGACTTATTTGAAAAAAACTTCAAACCTCTGAAGAAAGAGATTGAAGATGACATCAGAAGATGGAGGAATTTACCTTGTTCGTGGACCGGGAGAATCAACATAGTAAAAATGGCTATCTTACCAAAAGCAATTTACAGATTCAACGCAATCCCTATCAAAATACCTACAAAATATTTTGAAGATATTGAAAGACCAATTCTCAAATTCATATGGAGAAATAAAAAACCCAGAATAGCAAAAACAATCCTATACAATAAAAAATCCTCCGGAGGAATCTCCATACCTGATCTCAAGCTGTACTACAGAGCAACAGTAATTAAAACAGCATGGTACTGGCAAAGCAATAGGCTGGTGGATCAATGGAATCGAATTGAAGACCCAGAGATGAATCCACACACATTTGCTCACTTGATTTGTGACAAAGAAGCCAAATCTATTCAATGGAAAAATGATATCATCTTCAACAAGTGATGCTGGTCTAACTGGATGTCTACATGTAGAAAAATGCAATTAGACCCTTATTTGTCACCATGCACAAAACTCAAGTCCAAGTGGATTAAAGACCTCAACTTAAAACCAGAGACATTGATTCAGTTAGAGGAAAAAGTGGGGAAGAGCCTGGGACACATAGGCACAGGAAACAACTTCCTGAACAGTACACCAACAGCCTAGGCCTTAATGTCAACAATTAAAAAATGGTACCTCATAAGGCTGAGAAGCTTCTGTAAGGCAGGAGACACTGTCAGTAGAACTAAGTGACAGCCTACAGACTGGGAAAAGATCTTCACTTCTGCTGGTTTTCTTTGTAAGCTTTTTATCCTTAGTCATTTGTCATAGCAAAATCAAGTTTGACTAATTCAGGGGACATTAGAAAACAACAAGATCAAAAGTAAGACAATTTGTCAGGGCATCAGAATCACTTACAGTGAAGGTAACGTCTGCTCAAATAACCTTGAAATTATTACTAAGAGCTCCAGGGCACAAGAAAAATGAATACACAATGCTACAAGTTGGATGAAAGTGCATATGAGGAAGAATTTTTATGGACATGTAAAATATTGATGTACTTCAGGCAATAAAGCTATGGAAAGCCAATACAAGTATCTCCTCCCACATAGTGCAAGCTGTATGGTTTCATTCTCACACAGATCTCATCTCCATCATGACCATAATCCAAGTCATCTCACCTTTTACTTGCTGAGAAAGTCTTTCCACTGTAACTGTCTATCTTTTCTATAATGCCCAAAGTATTCCATTGCTTTAAACATCTTATTGGCTTGTTGAATGTAAGTACAATGTAAAATCATCATCTGGTCCCAGAAGGCTCTCTAAGTTCCAGCCTGTGAGAGTACCCTGATTTCATTCCTTACCTATAGCCCCCTAACTGTCTTCAGCCACGCTGGGCTTTTTCAATGGACCATCTTTCTATTACTGAAGAGTCTTTGTACATTCTGTTCTCCATATGTGCATTGTTCTTGTATCTTTCCACATAACCAGTTCTTTTGGACCCTTCCATGTGTTCCTGACACCATCCTAAATGTGGTTTCCTTAGAGAAACCGTCCTGACCTCACAAGCTTAATCAGGTCCTTCTGTTTATTTTTTCTTAGTACTCCTATCTGTTTTCTTCACAATAACTATTATTTGTGGTTTATTTTTGTGTTTGTTTTTATCTCACCTTTAATCTCTTAAAGGCAGGGGGTGTTGTATTTACTGTGCCAACTGTACCTAGCAGCTCAGCATGGTGCCTGACCTTCGACTGGGCATCTAAGAAGTACCACTTTGCTGCCTGCAAGGAGGAATATGTTAGTGACTATCAAAAAATATAAAGAAAAAATTTTGCTATGTTGTTCAGGGTGGCTCAGAATGAACAAACTTCCTGCCTCTGCCTTCTAAGTATTGGGATTACACATATATGTACCACCACATTCCACAATATAATGCACTTTTAATGTTCCCAAGGAGAGTATCATCCATTTGTGTGTTCATGTGTGTGTTTGTGTGTATCTGTGTGTGACACATAGATCCTAAAATCTCAGGGACTTTTAGCTTGTTTATTTGTGTAGCTCTGATACTGCGAGTAATATTTGACACATGGAAGTTCAAATAAGTAAACACAAATATCTGTTGCCTGCATGGTGAGCAGAGGCATAGGAGTTCTAAGACTTTGTCATGGAGAACTAACCCAGTGGGCAAGGCAGGGTAGTGACCTGAAAGAGGCTTTGAAATGGACTTGATATTGGTAGGAGGGGTTATCATGATCAGTCAAGTCAACCAGGGCCAAAGTGATTTCTGTTTAATAAAGGTCTAAGAACAAGTCAGTGTCCTGCTAGGCAAACTTAGCATCACTATACAGGTCTCCCAGGAAAACACTGCTACCCAGGATGGGCGGTTCTCAGTACAAGTTTGTGTACCTCCCTAGTATAAGTAAAAAAATGGCAGTTTGTTTCATATCTGGACCAGTAGATCAGCAGTCTGTTGGTTCCTCCAAATCCGAGCAGCCCTGTTGAGTGGTATAAGTGAATGGCTTTCTCAGCAAAGCCGAGGGCCAGGTCTAGAGCCATCAAGACCTCATCACTGATGGTAGCCTTGCAAGGCCATATTGGATGGCCAGGCTGCCTTCTTGCAGTCCTGGTCAGTTTACAGAGCTCAGTATGGATGTGTCCCACATGTGGGTGACATTTTGTGCCTTATCTCTGGATTCTTGGTTCTCATCTTAGTAATCTTTCTATTCTTACCTTGTCTGGATGCAGGACCTCACCTGGGATTCCCTAGCCCCATGATGTCATCAACATTGATGTAAAGAAGGAAACAAAGTGACATAGAAACAGTCCTAGCAACAGACCATTGTGCCTCTATAGCCTGTGCTTGTTTTTTTCCCATCCTCTTCTCGATTTCCAGCCTCAGCCTTACTCAGTAAGCTTTTCTATGTCTCTTCACAAGTTTCTTTTCTCCTCCAGTCACAGAAACACTGAAACTCTGATGTGGTTCCATTTGTGTTGCTATCACAGGATGCTTGAGACTTGACAATGTAGAGAGGAAAGAAGGTTCTTTGGCTGATGGTAGCATCTATTGTAAGAACCCTGGCTGTGATGTAACATGTCAGAGAAATGAAAGGGGAAACACTGTGTGGAACAGGAAGTATGTGTAAGCAAAGAAGCAAGAGAATGAGGAGAGGCTAAGCTTGATTTGTGCATGTGTTTGCATTGTGTGTGTGTGTGTGTGTGTGTGTGTGTGTGTGTGTGTGTGTGTGTGTGTGTGTGTGTGTATAGGCCAGAAGTCAAGCTCATGCTATCCTTAAGGGGCCATATACCTTATTTGAGGGGGGTGACTAACCCAGTCCTGCAAAACCCTCTGAGAGTGGTTCTCCATGACCTACTCACCTTCCATCTATCATTTTAACCCCCTAATCCCACCCAAAGACTAACTACTCCTTAAGAGCCCTGCATAGGACAATCTCTACAGTTATGTGGACAGCGGGGACTGACTCTGACATGAACTCTGGTGCTCCATATTTGACCACCTCTCCTTCATGGGGAGGCCTGGTGGCACTCAGAGAAAGAATATGCAGGTGACCAAGGTGAGACTTGACAGCCTATGACCATATAGTGGGGGGAGGAGGTCCCCTTCGGTCATAGACGTAGGAATAGGGTGAAAGCAGGAGGGAGGGAGGAATGGGAGGATACAAGTGATGGGATAACAACTGAGTTGTAGTCTGAATAAATTAATAAAAAAAAGAACCCTGCATAGGAGACCACATGCAACTTTTTCAGGATCCTATAACCAAAACACAGAAACTTCTATTTAATAGAAATCTAAGGGCTTTTTCTTTTGGTGAAAAAAGTATTGATTAAAGGCTGACTGCCAGCTGGGTTGGGCATTAAGCTCTGTGGATATAATGAATAAGAAATAGGCACTTTCTTTGCCCTCAAAAGGTTATAGTTTAGTGTGAGACTCAGATATTAAATTTAAATGCACGAGTAAATAAAGAACCCAAGTTGTGACGTCTGCTATGTAGGAGAGCCAGACCTCTGATAATGTTTGGTCTCAGTGACATTTGGGATGAGGTTTTGACACAGGGCAGAGTAGGGAAAGGTTTTCAGGCATAGGTGAAGAAGAGCCAAAGTGCAGTGTGCTATGGTGGGGACCAGAAGCAAGGGTGGGCATGGAAGGACACATGTGGATAGCTTACAGTCTTCCTGCTCTACCGGGTTAAACATTCTGAACTTCAGCATCCCGTCATCTCTAGGCCCCCTGCAGAGCTTTAAGCGAGAAATTCCATCTTGCGATTTGAATTTTTACAAGCTTCTTCCAGCACAGTTATGTAGAGAGTGAGTTTGGAAGATGCTAATGAGGATGGGATTGTAGTAGATTTGGTGAGAAATAATCATAGTTTGCACCTGGGTGTGGGAGCTGGAAAGGGGCAGAGGGTCAGGAGGGGGCAGGAAGTGGCCAGGTTGGAGACTTGCCCAGGATTTACAGGCAAAGGAGGTATCAAGAAAGGCTTTTGCTTTAGTCTGTGGCTTTGGGAGGAGGCAGCCAGGCAGTTCGTCCTTGGTTAAGAGAGGACAAGAGATTTAAATCACTTTGAAGTCTTCACATGAAGTCTTGGGTTAGTTGCCCAGAGCCAGAACCAGATATCTGCTCCTCAGCCTCTGATCCTTGGGGACAGGATCAGGATTCTGTAGACTCCAGTGTTTCCTGTCCAGCCACTCCTTGCTTTTTGACAGGCTGCCTCTCCTGCAGTTCTGCCATGCCCATCCTGTGTGCCTTTCTCTGTCAGCTCCAGGCTTGCTTTGACTTAATGACTCTCACTTCCCAGCAAGTTCCTTCCCAGCATCACAATGGGCGACATTACGCACTCCTCATGTCTGGTCGTAACTTTTTATGAGGTTTTTATTCTTTCACAATATATTAAAGCCATATTTTTGCCAGGTTTTTACTTCAGTTTATTTCTTGCCCTTGACTCACTCTTCTCTTCCCCGCCCCCATCCCATGACTCCCGTTCCTCCCACTACTCCCTCTACCTGAGCAGGTTTGCTCCAGAGATGTTTAATTCTCCTTTAATCCCAACTCCCCGAGGTACATGAAAGCAGCTTTACGAGCCCATAAATCCACAAAGATAAAGTGCATTTTTATTAGTTGTGTTGACATCAAAGGGAAAAAAACTAGAATCTAATGTGGACTAGTCAATAATGAATTTGCTTAATAGCCCCCTCATCACCTCAACAGTCCCAGGAGGTAGTGCCCTCCAGAGTAGGGGACTGGGGCTGACATCCCTGCACCAGTGACAAGCAAGGTACCACCCTCATAGATGCTGTTTCCACCAAGGAGGAAATGTTTCTTTGCAACGTAGCTTGGAAGCTTGAAGGCAGAATGTGGAAGACAGAGAGCCTGGGGTGGAGGGGGGTCAACGGAAGAGGTCGGTGGACTAGGAGTTAAGCTATTGGCTGTTCAGAGGCTGCTGGGGTTTCCCGTCATTCCTGCTGCCCGCACTGGTGAAAGTTCAGACCACCCTATGCTGGTTAGGTGACAGGAAGATGGAGGAAGGAATGGAGAGGTGCGATTTGCCATCTGAAGGAGCAGGTCGCTCTTGCAGGTGGCAGCGTCTCTGGGGAAGGGAATGGAATTTCTTGGGTCTAGCTAGGATCAAGATGAGCTTTGGTGCATCTGTACTGTCTGCAGATCCCAGCCTTGCCTTTCTCCCCCATTGGGCCACCTGCTCCAATTCTTTATCTCAGGTCCTGCAGGACTCCCTTTGCCCTTCCACCTTTTTCTATCAGTTCAGTCTTTCTGTGTCCCTTTGTAGGCACACGTCTAGGGTTTGCAAGAGGCCCTGGCCCCCATATCTCCCTTTTCCCTTGTTTTCCTTCTCTCCCCGTTTTCCCCTCTCATTCCTGAGCTCTTCAATTTGCTTAGCAGAAAGTCTTGCCCAGGCTGTTACCCAGAGCAAAGTCCCAATCTTGACCTTAAAGTGTATGCATTCAAGTCAGTTTCTGAGAACAATGAGGCTTTCTGCCACAGTCTGCTTCCATTTTGTTTGTTTTGTTTTGTTTTTTCAAGATAGGATTTTTTTTTTTTTTCTGTGTAGACCTGGCTGTCCTGAAACTCACTTTGTAGATCAGGCCTTGAACTCAAAGATCCTCCTGCCTCTGCCTCCAGCAAGCTGGGATTAAAGATGTGGGCCACCATGACTGGCACGGGGGGACACTTAGGAGACTGGGAGGCAAGGGCTGTACAGATAGCTTGGAAGCTAAGAAAACGTATTGCTCTTGCAGAGGACCTGGGTTCAAGATTCAGCCCATGTATGGTGGCTCACAGCTATTAGTAACTCCGGTTGCAAAGAGTCAGGTGCTCCATTCTAACTTCTGAGAGGGCCAGGCTCACATGTGGTGTACAGGCAGGCAAAATGCATACATTAAAAAAAAAAAAAAAAAGCTGGGACGGGAGTTGAAACTATACTTAATAGCCACTAGATGGAAGCAGTCTAACATAGAAAACAGTATGTCTCTGAAAGGGCAGATCCAGGATAAGGTGTGGAGGAAGAGCCCTACCTATAATGAAAATGTAGGTGTGGCCTGATGTAGATATTTGTTTTGGTGTGATCTAATATAGGTATTTGTCTTGGCATATGGGGTAGGTCATGGTGGCTGTCAGGTGGCCTCTTGTAGAAACAGAAGGGCTGATGTCTGCATTGTCGCCCTCCCTCCTGTCAAGGTAGCAGGGTGCTTAGCTCCTTCTCAAACACCTGGCCAGGTGAGGGAAGAGCCTCAGGCTGGACATGAACATACTTGGTTACTGCCAGGTCCATGTGTAAGCTTCAGGAGAAGGAATGGCTTCCTGTATCCTCAGTAGGCTCCAAGGATTGGTCTATAGTTTGACTTCATGTCAAGGATTATTGGTGGGCGCTAAGAGAAGGAGTGCTGAAATTGGCATAAGTTATTTGGAGGGCTTAGCTTGTCTGCTGGGAAAAGGTCACACCAGGAATGCCTTGCCAGTGACTCGACCACAGAAGTGGACAACACAGATGTTTGTAGAATTGAGTTTACACGGTCTCTATTCTTCAGTTCTCTCTCTCTCTCTCTCTCTCTCTCTCTCTCTCTCTCTCTCTCTTTCTCTCTTTCTCTCTCTCTCTCTCTCTGTGTGTGTGTGTGTGTATGTGTGTGTGTATGGTGAGGGGTGAGGGTGGCGCAGAAGAAATGACAGACACATGGACCGGTAGAGATTAAGAGACTAATGCAGTGCAAGGCTGTACATGTGCTGCTGGTGGAACTAGACTTTAGAATAGAAAGAGCCCACGGGGCTCATGAGACTTGAGCTGAGCTTATTCCTGAAGGACTTAAATTCAAAAGTCACAGTTTGTCTGGCTAAGATAGGAAAGGCTGGCACGATGAGGACATTTTATCTGCAAAGATGGAGAGGTCTGGGGTCCTGGTCGGGAATGGTTGCCTGGAAGTCAGGACCAATTGGTTAGTGATAGCAAAGCGGTGGGGAACTCTTGACAGGTGGCTGAGCAAGAATGTGATGCTTCGGTTGATTAAGAGAACTCTCAACTATGGCTCAGGACTGGGAGGTGATTGGCAGCAGAGATAGTGTTTCTTTTGCATAGTGCATGGCCCTGGTGTTCAGTAAATGCTGAACAGACATGTAGCAGGAGCTGGAAGGACAGTGGGGCCAACAGGGGACCCCTCCAGGGAGGTCAGCATCTCTGGTGAGGCTGTGGAGCAGTCTGCTCTGCCTGAAGGCTGGCTGAGTGCTGCCCACACTCAGGGCCTGCTTTTCCAAAGGCTGCTTTGTTCAGTAGCTTAGCAGAGCATGGGAGATGTGATCACTAGCTGGGAATTACACTGGCAGTCTTTGCTTTCTGCCGCTTCCAGTTTTGCTGACGTGCTTATTTGACAAGGCCCGGGGAACCTCCTATCCTATCCTTTATGCCAATGCGGAGTTATAGCTAGGCTCCAGGGCTGCCCCTGCTGAAGCCCATGCCTGTTGCGGAGACCCTGCTATGTGGGCCCAGCTGTGCATACAAGCAGGAATGAACGAAGGGTCTGAGTGTCTGAGTTGCCATGTAAGTGGAGGCAGTGAGGCCAGGTGCCAGGTAGGACAAGGGGCACACAAATTTCAGGGATATAAATGTATTCTCATAACTGAGATCCACCTTATGGAACACAGAGGGTAGGTCTAGTAGAAGTCTGGTCCTGGGTGTCTCTGGAGTCAACTCGAGCAGAAAGAGGAGGAAACTCGG
This sequence comes from Acomys russatus, assembly GCF_903995435.1. Taxonomy (NCBI): domain Eukaryota; kingdom Metazoa; phylum Chordata; class Mammalia; order Rodentia; family Muridae; genus Acomys; species Acomys russatus. Next base: position 14,832,760 of record NC_067154.1, on the reverse strand, counting down.
GTATCTGACAAAAGAACAGGCCAGCTGCCAGTGGGCAAGCATCTACTGAACCCCAATTAGGAAAGGCGTGGGTGAGACATGCTCCATGACCCTGTGGGTATAGAGGCAAGGAAACCAGCAGTTATACTCACAATGGTACTTAGAGTAAAGCATGGGCAATTGTGTCTCTGTTTGGATGGTGCGATTTGGGGATCACATTAATTTGGGGTCACATTACTGATACAGATCAAAGCAAGATCAATTAGCTGGCTACAAACAAGAGAGTCTTCCAAGTATTGACCAGGACTGGGGATGCAAGAGCTGAGCAGAGAGGCCCCTTCCTTTGTCAATGCTGCAGTCACAGTCTGAGCAAACTGTACACTGACTCCTGGGGCGGTCTTTTACTCCTCGAGCCTTAGAACCTCACAACGCAGGGCAATATCCTCACACAGGCCATTTTCATTTAAACCACCGCGGTGCTCAAAGGACAACTTCCTGCTTTCTGTAACCAGATGAGCATCTCAAATCCTGGAAATTTGGATACTGACATGGTGTTCAGATTTTTTTTTTTTTTTTGATTTTGGAACTTTTCAGATTTCACACGTTGTGATTATGGATGGCTTAGCTGGTAAAGTCTATGTAAATATTTTCAGATATCAAAAATAGAAAAAAAAAAACCTTCAATCTTTCTGATTTTGAACATTTCAGACAAGATACACTCAGTGAGCATTAATAGTCCCTCTTCTCAAATGCTCTTTCTTCTGAACATCTGACAGCTAATGTTTCCTCATTCTCCTCTTCTTTTCTTGTCCATAACCCAGGGAATAAAAGCTTAGGACAAGCATAAAATTATAAATGAAACCATGTGCATAGTGAGGGTTAGTGTGGAGAAGAAAATGAAGAAAGCACATAGTGTATTTAGAAATACACCTGCAAGCACAGCCTTACAGTCACACCTGGGCTGGAGTCCTCGGCTTGGTGCTTGTGGACAGAGTTCTTGACACCTTAGCTGAGCTCCTTAGGTGATTTGCTGGATGGGACTAATGTTCCTGGACTACCTTTCCTGGCCCCTCTGTAGTTTAAGGTGGTTTAGTGATGGTGTATTTTTTCATGAAATGTGATGAGGAGCAAAGTGTACGATTGTTTTAGGCCTGGCTGAGAACTGCCTCCCACCTACAAGGCCCTGCTTCTTGTTCTTCTTCTGTGGTACCCTTCACACACTACAGATGACTGAGACACAGATGGAAGGAACCGGTACCCCTACAATGTAACCATGACTCGAGGGATTTTGTCTCTTATGATATCTTGTATGACTTCACCTTAGAATCAGCTTCTCGGGTGGAGAAACAGAGGCTGCTGGGTGGAAGGATGTGAGGAGTCTCTTCGGAGTGGAGCATCTCTTGTCTCTTTGTCACAGTGAAAGAGAATAGCAAACTCTACAAGAATGATAAGAACTTCAGCGATAGTGTACCATGAACCTTTATCTAGCTCCTGACCTTGGGCAGTTTCCTCTGTGGCTAACTGCTACACACCTTTCTTTGTTGGCACAGATGACTCAACAGGACTCTCCTTCTGTCTTTGTATATGATAAGGGTCTGTCTCTCTGACATTTAGAGTAGTAGTGAAGATGACAAAAATAACCATTGGTAGAGATAGCTTTTGTGTGCACTCAGTGATACATTAGGCATTATTATTAATGATAATAATTGGGGCATGGGATCAACAAACACCAGGGGCTAATAAGTGATCATTTTAAGTGTGACATTTACTCTACTCTCAGTGACATAATATTAGCTCAAATGATAGCATAATCTATTTTATGTAAATCTAGTAGATGGCGATTAAACTTTTTATGCACAGACAAATTAGAGAATAATTATTTCCAAGTCAGAGATCTTTAACTGTTAGGTTCTTTATCTTATATGATTGATACTGAAATAGAGAGGCCACTTTAGGCCCAGATGTCATCAATTAAGGATTGATTAGAATAACTATGATGTAACCTTGGGATGGAGAAAGGCTGGAGCCACAATATGCAATTTAAACATGATTTGTAAAAAGTAGTACATAAGGAACTTGGGTATTTAGACAGTTGAGACACCCTTATCATAGTGTTGTCGTGTCTTGTGTGTTCGTAATCTTTTAATGGATCAAGAACACAGAGTTTCTGTTCTCACAGAAAGATAGACAGTGGCCCTGCAGAGCTGATGGCAGCTAACAGTGAGGTCACCGCATCCCATCTTGTACTTTTCTAAGTATTTCATGGCTGTTAACTCATGTTAGCTGTGCTGGGATAAATACTGTTCCTCTTCATCTTACAGATGGGGAAACTGATGCAAAGAAATGAATGCTCCTGCTCATAGCCAAAGCCAGGGAGTTGCACATCTCACGTTAGTGCCAGGGACTAGAGAGGATATACATCATAGAAAATGCAAAGGAAGACATGCAGTGAAACAGGTGGAATGCTACAAAGGGATGACACTGAGCCAAATACAAGTAAAGAGAGGAATCCAGGGTGTGGACAAAGGAACATCAGTGTCCTCTGTCAAGAGAAGAGGAGACACATGGTCTTGGATGGGAAAAGGGTGATGGGTTTGAGGAGCATCAAGAAGAGGGCTGGACTGGTGCCTTAGTTGGAGTGGGACCCCTGGGCCCAAATCTGCCTATCATAATGTTCTACTTGTAGGTTTCTAGGACCCTCTAGATCCTTCTATTTTGCTATTCTCCCTTCTCTCATTTAGAGTCCCAATAGGATGTCCTCCCCTCTGTCCCAGTTTCCTGGTAAGTGAAGGCTTTCAAGGGACATGCCCCTTGGGCTACTATGCAGATATAAGTGAGTATATACCATTTGATTCTTTCTGCTTCTGGGTTAACTCACTCATTATGATCATTTCTAGCTCAATCCATTTATCCACAAATTTCAGGAATTCCTTGTTTTTAATAGCTGAATAGTATTCTATAGTGTATATGTACCACAGTTTCTTTATCCATTCTTCTACTGATGGGCACTTAGGCTGTTTCCATGTTCTGGCTATTATGAATAAGGCTGCTATGAACATGGTTGAGCAATGCATACTAGCCCAAGGGGCATGTCCCACAAAAGCCTTCACTTACCAGGAAACTGGGACAGAGGGGAGGACAGCCTATTGGGACTCTAGATGAGAGAAGCATGGGAGAATAGCAAAGTAGAAGGATCCAGAGGGTCCTAGAAACCTACAAGTAGAAGATTATGATAGGCAGATTTGGGCCCAGGAGTCCCGCTCAAACTAAGGCACCAGCCAAGGACAATACAGGCGGTAAACTTTAAACCGCCACCCAGATCTAGCCAATGGTCAGAACATTCTCTACAGTTGAGTGGAGAGTGGGATATGACTTTCTCACGTACTCTGGTGCCTCACATTTGACCATGTCCCCTGGAGGGGGAGACCTGGTGGCACTCAGAGGAAGAACAGCAGGTTGCCAAGAAGAGACTTGATACCCTATGAGCATATACAGGGGGAGGTAATCCCCCCCCAGGAACAGTCATAGGGGAGGGGAATAAGGGGAAAATGGGAGGGAGGGAAGAATGGGAGGATACAAGGGATGAGATAAACATTGAGATGTAACAAGAATAAATTAATAAAATAATTTTTTTCAAAAAAAAAGAGGGCTGGATTAGAGAGAATGGATAAGCAAGGGGGAAACTGATGGAGGACACATTATAAAATGCCAGAGCTGGGTCTCGATGAGCCTTGACATCCATTTTTGCTTTGGTTTTCATTTGACACATTACAGGGAACTGCTGACGTATTTGAGCGAGGGCAATAATGAGATGACATCACATATTTTAAAAGAATGGATCGTTTTGGATACTCGCTGGAAGAAGTGAGTGGTGGTGAGAGCAGATATAGGAAGGAGCAGGATGGAGATGATTGCAAGAGTCCAGGCATAAAACAACATGAGACTGGATGAAAGAGGGAATGTGGCTGGAGCTGAGAAGGATCAGAAGGGGGTGGGGCATGCCGTAAGAAGAAGAGAACTGTGTCACCAAGTGGCTGGAGCAACTTGGGTGGTGGCGGCACTATTTCCTGAAATGAGGACCAGCAGGAATAAAGAAGGAATGTGATCATGAGAGACAGACAATTCAGGAAAGTGGTTTGGAGATACAAATGGAGATGTTAGAGACTGTACAGAAGTTTAGGAGTTTTGAAATCCTATCCGCAAATTGACCGGATTACCTATGTAAACATGGTAAACAAGAGGCATGTTTTAGGACTTTGATATTTATACTGAAATGATAAGGCTGATGGACAGGTGGTGAAATCAGAGAAGAGTCAGACAACAGTGGGTTTCCAGATAGCAAGAGATGTTTGTACCTCTCTAAGCAGGATGATGCAGTCAGTGGTATTGAAGACTACCCATGGATTTGTTGTAGTTTCTATGGGAACTATTTCCTGCAGGCTCATCCGTTTGCATACTTGATTTCCAAAAAGATGGCACTGTTTTAGAAGGCTGTAAACTTTTAAAACTCTTGAGGTTTTTTCCAATGTTGCCCCATTTCTTGTCCTGTCAGCTCTCCACTTCCTGGTTATAGGTGGCATGTGTGTGTGGTGACTTAGTACAAGCAGCCAATTTACACTTTTTCTACCACACCTTCCCATCACCCTTAAGCCATGAGCCAAAATAAATGTCACCTTCCTTTAGTGGCTTTTGTCAGACATTCTGATACTTCGATGAGCAGGTCACTAAAATAAGGTTCAGTAAGGAAAGAAGCTCACCAACTGACTAGTGGATTTGTATATGGAGTTGGCTTTGGCAAGAGAAGTTTTGCCATAGAGTGATAGGAACGGAAGTTTGTTTCCAAAGTCAATATTTGCTTGCTGTGGTTACAGTAACAACCAAGTCCCATGTCTCCAAGGCTTGCAGAGTAACCACGCCTGTTTGTTGTTTGTGATATGAACTTAGCTAGTTGTGGCTTCATACCATGTAACTTTTCACTTTGAGAGCCTGGCTGGAGCTGTAGTGTAATCTGCAAAGTGTTGTGGCCAGAGTAAGGAGCAAAGCTCCCAGTGAAAACTTGATACCTTTCTAAACCTTTTTCTCACACATGGCTCACAGCCTGTATCTTCTGATACCATTGGCAATGCTAGTCATGTGGTCAAGCCTGAAGGGTTGGAAAGCCTGGCTTCTTGTTGAAATTCAGTGTAGGTCACGCGGCATATTAATTTCTTCTTGACTGTGACAAAAGTCCTGTTAGAAGCAACTTAAGGGTGGAAGACTTTATTTGGTCTCATATTTTTAGGGGATAGAGTCCTCTGTGTGTGTGTGTGTGTGTGTGTGTGTGTGTGTGTGTGTACTCATTGCAGCTGTATGGCTGTGTCTATGGAGGCAAGAGTTTGCAATGCAGCCCATTTACGTTTTAGTAGACAAGAAATCAGAGCATTTGAGCCAGAACCAGAGATACGATCTTAACTTTAAGGTCCACCCACCACTAGTTTATGTTCACCAGCTGGCTAATTCCCATATTCAAAAGGTTCTGCAGCCTCTTCAAACCAAGTTATCAGATGGTGGTGAGATGTTCAAGCACAGGAGCTCGGGAGAAACACTTAAAATTCATACCACAACCTATAGCACACAGGGACACATAGCATTTAAAAAAAAAAAGAAAGAGTCAATAGTTGGCAGTAGTAATAGAATCTTGAACAGAGGGAGTCCTGGAGAAAATGGAAGGTGACTTAAGAGATAAACATTACATAAAAGCCCAGGAATTTTACTGTACAGAGAACAAGGGAATAGGGTATTAGCTGGAGAGTGACCTGGGGTCAAGTCAGAACTTTATTATTATTATTTTTTGTTAACACGGGGTTATTTGAGCATGCTTGTCTGTGATGTGGTGATCTAGAGGAAGGAAGAAATTGCAACAGGGGAGTGATCAAATAGCTTATAAGGAAAATGCTGCATAGGTGAGTGGCAACATGTTTCTCTGGATAAGAGGAAGGCTAACCTTTGCTAAAGTCAGCAGAAGTTTGTTCTTTGAGACGGAAGAAAAGGCACAGCTTGTTGGTTCAGAGCCTGGGAAATGTGGATGCAGGAAGAGAAAGGCGTTCTCTGATGGCTTCTATATCCTGCATGGAACAGAACAAAGAGGTGGAAATGGCTCTGGTGATTAGACTGGTGACGAATAGTGAGGTAATTATGACAGACAGACATGAAGAGAACAGGACAAGTCCATAGGAATACTGACCTCTGGAGCAATGGTTCTCAACCTGTGAGTGGTGACCCCTTTGAGGGTCAACCTACCCTTCCACCAGGGTCACCTAAGACCATTGGAAAACACAGATATTTACATTACAATTTATAACAGTAGCAAAGTTACAATTATGAGCTAACAATGAAAATAACTTTATGGTTGGGGTCAGCCACCACAACATGGAGATCTGTATTAAAGGGTAACAGCATTAGGAGGGTTGACAACCACTGCTCTGAAGGGTTATGACCATGGGTTCAGGATGGGAGCCCCTTGGTGCATGTTTCTCAGTTTCTGTGCAGCTGGATGCAAGTATGATGTATCTAGGAAGCTGAGATTAACCACAGATTTGAGTATTCCAAGATGGCTCCCAGAATGAAGACAGACAAGGGAGGAGGTTGAGGACTCATCCAAGGGGCTGTTGTAATAAGCAACCACAGATTGAAAAGATGAGGGGTGTGATGGCTCATGAGCATCAGGAATCTATAACCTTGAAGTTCTGGAGGCTCAAAATGGTTAGGATGGAGACCAGAGTATCCTGGAACTAGCTAGTGGCAACGGGTATTTATCATTAAGATATTAAAGGGAGCATGGTGATGGCTCAAGGGGTACGGTGCTTGCTGTACAAGTGTGAGGCCCTGAGTTTGAATCCCTCAAGTTCATGTAAAGCTGAGTGTGGTAGTGTGTGCCTGTGATGTCACAGTTCCCTCAATGACATGGGAAATAGAGTGAGGGAAATCCACATAAGCTCATGGACCAGCTAGCCTGGTATTCAGCAGCAATTAACAAGACCCTGTGTCAACAAGGTGGAACATGAATACTGACACACAAGGTTGTCCTCTGACGTCCATGCATATGTCATGACACTCATGTGCATGTGAACACACACACAAACACACATACATAAAGAACACATCATATTAAGTTTGGTAGTGCTTAGTAGAGTAACGGCTAAAGTGATTCCCAAGTTGCTCTGATGTGAGGAGGCTGAGGAGATGGGGGTTCAATAAATAAAATGTCAAGATATAGATCAGTGTTTGTCAACCTTTCTAATGCTGCCCCCCTTTAATACAGTTCCTCATTTGTGGTGAGTCCCAACCATAAAATTATTTTTGTTGCTACTTCATAACTTTAATTTTGCTTCTATTCTGATTCATAACATAAATATCTGATATGCAGGATACTTGATATGCGACCCCTGTGAAAGGGTCATTTGACACCTGATAGGGGTTGCAATCTACGGGATAAAAACTGCTGACATAGAGATTAAAAGTATCTACTGCTTTTCCAGTCCCAAGTTCTGTTCCGAGCACCCATTACAGGAGCCTCACAACCACTTGGAATTCCAGCGCCAGGCATTCCACACTTTCCTCTGGCCTCTGCAGTAGTGCACATGCATGCACACACACATGCATGCACATTCACATGTGTGTGAGCATTCTTAAAGAGATAAAAACACCTTAAAAAGTCATTGTGTATGGATAGCAGGCATGATTTGGTGGCAGAGCTTCTGGAATCCCACTGTGTGCTGCTGAAGCACTCACTTGCTTCCTAGCTGAAGGGTGTTGAGGACTGTGTGTCCTGGGCGCTAAACAGAGGCGTTGGTTATTCATCACCCGGTAGCCTGGCACCAAGAGAACATGTATAGGCCTCAGGGTCCTGTCGAGCTCTATAGGCTTACTCTACTTCCAGCCACCAAGGAACAGAGGTCTCATGCGTGGCTGGTGGGCCGTGAAAACAGAATGGGACTTCCATGCCAAGTTGACAATAACTGGGGACAACAGAAGCTCGAGACTTGTGTAATGAAGTGGTACAGCCACATCACATCAGCGATGGGGAGTGGGGGCCAGTGTGCTTAGGGAGGAGCGGAAGGAGGACAAAGTGAAGGACACACCTTCCAGAGCTCCATGTGTCCGTCATGTGAAGCCTCCCAGAGGCAGGCCTTCCCTTTGCCAAGATTCCCACTCCATTCTTTATTTAGGTGGGTTTTTTAAAAATTGTATTTAATTTGGAAGAGATCAAAGGTTCAAGCACTTAAATATTCTATTGTGGCACATCTGAACACATGTGCTCTGGGGACATAGCTCAGCCACATCCTTTTTAATCCATTTTATATTGGTGATCTGTATAAGAAAGATGGGGCTGACCTATCATACTTTGGCATTTGGCTCAATGGTATGACAACTGTCTAAACCACAGGTTCTAGAAATCAAAGTCTTTTTCTCAGGTTTATTATAAGGTTTATGATCCCAAGTTTTGTTTTTTGAAAGTGCCTTTCCTGGAGTCTTTTTACTTTTTGTTTTGTTTTGTGTGGTGTTTTTTTGTTTTTTGTTTTTTGTTTTTTTTTTGAGACAGGGTTTCTCTGTGTAGCCTTGGCTGTCCTGGACTTGCTTTGTAGACCAGGGTGGCTTCAAACTCACAGTGATCCGCCTGCCTCTGCCTCCCAAGTGCTGGGATTAAAGGTGTGCACCACCACGCCTGGCTTTTGTTTTGTGTTTTTTGTTCTTTGTGTGAGTGTGTGTGTGTGTGTGTGTGTGTGTGTGTGTGTGTGTGTGTCGCCTTCAATCCTCACTGCCTCTTCAGCCATGGTTCTCTCTGCCCCCCCTCTGTGTGGTGTATATTTATATGTGTACAAGTGGATGTGAGTTCATATGTGTTTAGGTATATAGGAATATGCAGTTGCTTGTGGCATGTGTGTGTCTGTGTGTGTGGAAGCCAGAGAATCACTTCAATTCTCAGGTCTCAAGCACTACTCAACTTCAGTTTTGAGACAAGATCTACCACTGTCCTAGAACTCACCAAGGAGAGTAAGCTAGCTGGCCAGTGAGCCCCATGGACCATTGTCTTTGCCTCCCCAGGGTGGGGATTTTGAGTGCTGACTACCATGGCCAGTGTTTTTTTTCCCCATGGATGTTCTGAGTATTTAACTCACATATGTATTTGTTCAACATATCTGCACAGTATAGCATGCCAACTAGGTAGCCTTCTTAACTACCCAACTGACTCTTGCAATAATATAATGCTTATGTTCAGGTGACCTTTATCTTTCTTAATAGTGGCTCCAAAGTAAGAGTAAAAGAATAGTGTTTCTGACCATTGGGGTACACCAAAGAAGACCCACAATGTTAACCTTAAGTGTGAATGTTTATTGTAGATGTATAGGAAATGACATCATCTGTATGGAGCATCTGGCACTAGCAGTTCCAGCATCCACTGGAGATCCTGGAGTATATCGTCTAGAATAAGAGTGAATAACTGTATGTCAGATGTAGGCAGCAGCAGTACTTCCTTGAAATGGTATTTGAAGATTAAATGATATAATATGTAGACTTAGTGTCAACTTATTATTCTTATAATCTCAATTATCATCATTGCATTGCTCCATTCACTTTCCAAGACCTGGATACTACATTTTTTTCATAGGACTGGGTTGACACTGCCAACTGCGAGGGGCCAAGGACGTGACCACTGATAATCTTCCTTCATAAACACTCCAGAGTATCCCTTCTCACCCTGTGAGCATTGCCTGTGCTGCTTTGTGGGACAGAAGCGGAGACCAGTAAGACACAACATGAGAACTGCAAAAGCAAAGGCTTACCCTTAGGGATAGCATTTGAGAAAAGGCTCAGAAAGGTTAAGCACCTTTTCCGTGTTCTCCAATCCCTAACTAGAGGCACTAGAGGCAGGATTCACACCAGGACAACAGAGCTCAAGGCAGGGACTCTTTGTACATTCCTGTCTTTCGTGGGTCCCCCTCTCAGGCTACTCTGGCTTTTAGAGCTTATGTAACTAAGTTCTAACCCACCCTACCTCTCCTGTTTCCAAATTCAGGTGTATTCTCATTTGGAACCAATTGCCTTTCTCCAGCTTCTGCCTTTCTTTTCTTTGTTCACCTGTCACTTCAGAGCCAAATCTCGCCTTCCCCTCAGAAGACTCCCACCTTCACTGATCTGCTCCTCTGGGTACCCATACCATGGGCATCAGAATGACCTTTTGGATGCTAACTAGTGTGTCAGCTCTCTCTGGGTCTACCTCTCCCCATAGCACTTTTGCAATGCTGGAAACCTCGAAGATCAGATTTTAGCTACAAGTGAGCCAAGATGCGATTTAAGTAGCAGATAGACAGGTGTTCACGATGCATGCCTGTAATCATAACACTTGGAAGGCTAACTCAGAAGGATTACTCAGGCTAGTCTTGCTACCTAGCGAGGCCCTGTGGTGGTGGTGGTGACGATGATGATGATGATGATGACGACAACAATGATACTAATAGTTCTATTTGTGATGAAGATCTGTTGCATTGCAGTACTTACTGAAGGCACTAGAACACTATCCAGAGCTTGGCTGAGGTAAGTCCAATACTTTCAAGGTAGACAGAACAGCACAATTCCAAATTTCACAGACATCTATAGATGTAAAAATCTTATGGTCACTGTTACGGCTTGAGTGTAAAATATCCGTATTAGGCCATAGTTCCTGGCTATATTTTGGAAGGTTGTGGAGCCTGCCTGGAAGAAGTGGGTCACTAGGGGTGGGCCTTGAGATTTTTGTAGCTTGGCTCCACTTCCTGGACACTCTCAAGTTCCTGTCTGTGAACGCAATGTGACTAGCCACTCCACTTTTCTGCTATCATACTTTCTCTACCACTATGGACTAACAACCTTAAACTGTGAGCCAAGCAAACCCTTCCTTCATTAAATTGCATCTCATTGAGTATTTGGCTGCAGCAATTAGAAAAGTAATTATTAAGGCCAGTGATGTCCAGTAGATCCAGGGTGCTCACTTTGGGATCTGCTTTAACTTCTTTTGTATAGTATTCTTTTCAGGATACCCAAAGAGCCAGGATCCCATTGGTTCTTATTGGCTCAGAGTGTAAGAGGGGGTAAACAGTAGCCCACGTTCTTGCTAGGTAGTAAGTAATATGGAGACTGGAGATATTTCACTAGTGACTATGTCTTTTCCATGAGAGGAGAGGGGCCTTTGAACTCTCATAGAGCTATTAGAAATCTTGGCTGGATTCTGGGTCTGGATTGAAGCTATTGGCACAGAGGAAAGGCTTTTCCAAGTTTCCACTTGATGAAACTGAGCATCTCTTCAACCTAATAATTACACTCTGTGTTCATCCCACATCCCCTAATGCTGGAATGAAGGAGAATCTTGACAATGCACAGTAATGGGGACCACTTACAATCCCCCTCTCCTAGCTTCTCCTTACCCAGTCACTCCAGCACACACTCCATAAAGCACAAAGATATTTTCAAATGCCCACTTATTTCAGAGTTGGTAAATTATAACTATACTTTTGTAGGAAGAAAGAATGTTGCCTATTGTGAACATGATCTGGATACCAACTTTTTCTATAGACTTGGAGTTGTCTGCTCACATGTCCATGTTCTGACTCCAACCTGGACCCCTTGTCCTCTAATTCCCAACCCCACATTACATCCATATCCTTTGGAGTGCTTTTGCTTTGATTTATAGTGGCTGTGATTATTGTCTCATCCTTATAACTTCTTTCTTTAATTATTGTAAGGTCATCTACAGCTCTTTAATAGCTTGCAAACGCTGAGCTTCCCCATCTTTCTGTTTCTTCTGAAGGTCCCAAATATTTCTTATGCTCCTGTCCTCCACAAAGTCCTGTCATGGACCTTATTCTACCTTTTCCCTGTTAATTATCTTACATGAATCTCCAAGGAGTTTGTTTGGGCTGGGTGGATGGTCCATTATGTTGGTGGTCTCCTTGTATCTCTGTTGGTTGCTTTTTCTATTCTCCAGCAAAAACTGCAGAGAGAGAGAGAGAGAGAGAGAGAGAGAGAGAGAGAGAGAGAGAGAGAGAGAGAGAGAGAGAGAGAGAGACAGAGAGACAGAGAGAGAGACAGAGAGAGAGAGACAGAGACAGAGACAGACAGACAGACAGACAGACAGAGACACAGAGACAGAGAGAGACAGAGAGAGACAGAGAGACAGAGGCAGAGATAGAAACAGAGAGATAGAGACAGATACAGGGACAGAGAGAGACAAAGAGGGACAGAGAACATATATGGCTATGTGGACTCTAAGCAGGAAAGAACGACATAATTTTGATGTAGGATGAAGGAGTCCTAGGTTCTAGTCTCAGATTCTTGATATTCACTTATTTATGCATTCATCATACTTTTGAGCATTGCTACATTTCAAGAGTCCAGTGTCTAATAGGAAGTTTCAATATGGACAAAGGATAGTGTGATGCTATCCTTGCTGGTTTTCTCTGGGGAGGCAGACACAGGAGCTAATAAGAGCAAGGCAAGTTACTGTAGTACAAATATGGAGGTGCTCTGAAAAGAGGACCCTTTTCAGCCTGGAGTGCTTAAAGAAAGACAGTGAGAGGGCACAGCTGTTTTGAATCATGAAATTAAGCCAAGGTAAAAAAGCCTGAAGCAGGACACAAAGGAAAAAAGATGCTGTGCAGAAGTCCTGCATCTTGAAGCTGTAGCACACATTGGAGCTGGCTGCTCTGCAGGGAGACTCCTTTCAGGGTTCTTGTTACAGTTCTCTGGGTCAGCAGGTGTTTAAGATGACTTACAGACAGATTATGAAACACATCACAGGTTTGACAGGAAGGCTGGGGGATCACTCTATAAGTGACCAGATGCCCCCTAAAGTTATCAAAACAGTTCTATAAACTACCATTTGTGTTTTCAGCATCAGTCATGGAAGGAAATATTTGATTGAGGCAACAGATAAAGTTCGGAGCTGTAGCAGAAATCTCAGAGGGTGGGAGTTCGCTGGATGAGTGTTTGAAAAGTAAACATATAGGGACTGTAGACAGCGTCTCTAGACATGAAGAAGAAGGAAAGGATGTACAGGTGAGGAGAAAGCATGGAAGAGGACAAGGGTGGAGGGGAGGGATGGCAGTGCCGTCTAATAGGGAAGCTAGGGAAAGGCATGGCTGGATATGAAGCCCTATAGCTGCTTAGCATTCAGTGGAGAGGCACACCTGGAAGGATGTCCACATGAGTAGCCTAAGGCCACCAAGGGAATGGAAAAGAACCACTGGCTACAGATGGAACTAAAAAGAGGGGAAGGTGCCAGGGTAGTAAGTTCTCAGAGGCAAGGACAGGAAATCGTCACTCTAATGGAATGGGCCATATGCTTGTGTCTTTCTCTTCCACTTCATATTCTGAAGCCCCATTGTCCAACATGATGTGATTTGGAGGTAGAGTCCTGGAGAGTTGAGGGCATTGAGAAGAACTCACGAAAGTAAGCACTTGATGATGATATTAGTGTCCTTGAAATACGAAATGAGAAGGTACCACACCTACCCCATATTAGGACACAATAGTGCAAGAAGGATGCTAACCAAGACATGAGCACTTTCCAGAAATCCAGTTTGCTTGATATTGCTTCCCAGTTCTAGAACTATGAGCCTTGGGTGTTGAGGCAGTTTGAACAGGAATGGCCTTCATAAGCTCATGTATTTGAATGGTTATTCATTAGGGTGTGGCACTACTTAAGATTGGGAGGTGTGTCCTTCTTTAAGTAGCTGTGGCTTTGTTGGAGGAAGTGAATCACTAGGGGTAGGATTTGAGGTTTCAGAAGCCCAAGCCAGGCCCTGTAACTCTCCTCTCCCCTTCCTGCTGCCTACTGATCCAAATGTAGAACTCTCAGCTCCTTCTCCAGCACCATGTCTGCCTGTGTGTCACCAAACTTTCTGTCATGTTGATAATGAACTAAACTCTTAAAGCTACAATCAAGCTCCAGCCCCAATTACGTGCTTTCCTTTATAAAAGTTGCCATGGTCATGGTGTCTCTTCACAGCAATAGAATTCTGACTAAAGATGTTTTGTCATAGTAGCTGAGCTGACTAAGACACCCAGTAAGACAAAAGGCCAGCAGGCCCATAGTGGGCAATCAGGGGTGAGTTGGCAGAAGTTTAGTTGAGTGAGTGCAGGAAATGTGACTTCAAAGATTATTATCAAGAAGGATTCCTTCAAGACTTTTGCTTAACAAAAGGAGGAAATGTGAGAATCCATGAGATGGTCATGGGATACTTGCTATTCGCCAGTTCACCAAATGCAAATGCAAATAAACTTCAAAAGCTTTTATTTTTATCTTTAATTATGTGTGCATCTCTCTGTGGCTATGGGTCCATGAATAGAGGTACCCAAGGAGGCCAAAAGGTGATGTTGGATCCCCTGGAGCTAGAATTGCAGGTGGCTGTGAAGCTGCCCATGGTGGGAACAGACTCTGTGTCCTTTGCAAGAGCAGAGCCTGCTCTTGGCCACTGGGCTGGCTTTCTGCCCTGCAAATCATCTTTCTTCACTGAGTTGCTTCTACATCTTCCTCACAGTTACTACTAAAGAGATGATCTAATAATGTCTTACTTCCATTTCCATAAGCCCCCTCTAATGAATTTTGCTTGTGGTTACTTCTGAATAGGCTGTTTCTCTTTCCTCCATTTGACAGTAACAGCTTGTATTTCCCTTTTTACTTGGCCCACTAGGAAACCTGGAGGCCAATTTCAGACAAATCACAGCAAAGAGAGTCTTCTTGGCCACCAACATGAAAATCCTCTCCTTTGCCTAGAGGATGTCTGGTTTCCTTTTCATCTTTATTTTCTATTCCCATGTATATAACTGGTGATGTTTTTAAAATGTTCAATATAAGTTTATTGAGCAAATAAAACCTGCAAATGGCGATTTTCTCCATAAATTGGAGTACTTAAGTTGTCATAACATGAGTTTTGCATGTTGTTTTGACCAAATGCCGAGATGTTTCTACAGTGAAACGTTGAATGCTGTCGTTATGCAAATATTTTATTTTAAGCATTATAAAATCTTTTCAGAGTCTAGAGAGTATAAATTCCCCAAAATGGGAAGAGGCTTAACCTCTCTTTATCCCAGGTTCTCCTGCTGTGAAGTAGTGATAGGAGCTCTGTCTTCTCATCCAGGAGAGAATGGAGAACGAAACCATCCTAGGGTAGATGTCCTGCAGACAGAAAGTAACATCAATCGCAAGGCTTAGTTTCCTTTGTACTCATGTGTGCAGCAGTTTGTTGTAGGTATGGTCTTAATTACCAATGGCCTTCCCAACTCAAAGATCCCACAAGTCAGAGGCTTTTTCTTGGTCTAAGCTGGGATTTGTCATGGTCAGTGACACTCTGTATTTCTAGGGTATAATAGTTGTTTTCAATTGGCAATGTGATGATGAAATCTATAATAGTCTGGGACAAGGACCTCTGGGCATGCCTGTCAGTGGTATTTTCTCGGTGAGGTTACTTGATTTGGGGAGACAACTGTGAGTGGCACCATGCCCTAGGCAGGGACCCTAGCCTATAGAGAAGAGAGAAAACACACTGCCACAAGCGTCCATTGCTCTCTTGATATGACCAGCCTTTTCAAACCCCTGCTGCCTTAACTTCCCCACAACAACAGACTGTGATTGAAAGGGCTAAAATGAACCCATCTAGGCTGACATTGCTTTGGTCAGAATATTCTTATTGTGGCTACAGGAAAGTTTGGGGGTAGCACAACAGAGTGCTGCGATCAGGTGGTTAAGTTCATATCTGATACCAAAGCTGGCTCCAGAGATTGTCCCAGCCTGTTTTGCAGGAAGCTCCATCCATTAGAAATAAAAATTAGTAGCCTGCTATCAGACTTGATACCCTATGAGTACACACAGGGGGAAGAGGTCCCCCTCACTCACAGTCATAGGGGAGGGGAGTAAAGGGAAAATGGGAGGGAGGGAGGAATGGGAGGGTACAAGGGATGGGATAACAATTGAGATGTAATATGAATAAATTAATAAAATATATTTTTAAAAAAGATAAAAATTGGGTATCTGGCAAGGAAAACAGTGGCACGGGTGACGGTGAGGAGTCTATTGTTCACCTAGGGGCTACTGTTCCTGCTTGCTCTGCAGTCTGTGTGGATATAGAGCCAGAAG
This sequence comes from Acomys russatus, assembly GCF_903995435.1. Taxonomy (NCBI): domain Eukaryota; kingdom Metazoa; phylum Chordata; class Mammalia; order Rodentia; family Muridae; genus Acomys; species Acomys russatus. Next base: position 14,816,631 of record NC_067154.1, on the reverse strand, counting down.
GATTGGCTAATGAGAACTGGGCTTCCTCCCTACGTGGTCTTCTGGCTGGCACATCACTTACAGTCCCTGATGAACTACCTCCTTCCTCAAACACAGTGTTTCAGTGTGGATTATGGATGAGCTGCCCCTCCCCCAAGTGATTTTTTTTCTAATTACATTTTTGAGCTTGGGATACAGTTGTTCAAGGGAGGTGCCTGGTTCCGGAGGAGGAGATAGTAGAATTAGAGAAATTAGTATAATTAAATTATATGTAAGAGATTAGTGTCAGAATAAAGATACTTCTCTAACTAAGAAGAAGAAGAAGAAGAAGAAGAAGAAGAAGAAGAAGAAGAAGAAGAAGAAGAAGAAGAAGAAGAAGAAGAAGAAGAAGATAGAGACACAAGTAATAAGAGAGAATGGGAGGTGGTGGAGACAATTTTATTTAAGGAGTTAAGAATGAGCTCTAGGTTTCACTAGTGTCTGTGGTTAAACTGGCTGAGGATTGACAGTCATTTTAACATTCAGTCACCTATTCATTCAACAAACACTTTCCGAAAGACTGTGGTGTGTAAGACGTGGTACACGCGTTCTCTCGACAGAGATTGTCACACTTCATAATGTTTTTGCTATGTCTAGGGATCTCGTTAAAACAGAGGGTTAGTCTCCATGGTTTCCCAGTGACATCTGAGTGTTTGGCTTCCTGACAACCCTCCCCTTACCCCCAGGGCTGCCCGTTGCTGACACACACAGACTCTGCTCCGTGGAGCAAGGCTCAGGATGTGCGGGCGGATAACACATGGCTTTGGCTCTCAAGAACCTTTCAGTCCAACAAGGCAATCAGACTATCAACAAGTTAAGGTAAAAGAGGAAGCCAGAGAATGGAGACCACATGGTAGAGGAGAGGGAGAAAAGCATCCATTCCAGGGTAGAGGACCAAAGGAAGCCTTCAGCACAGGAATGATTACATTGCAGCGCCAAAGGCTGGGGATACCGTTTAGTAGGGAACAGGCATCCTGTTCAAGCCTGAGGACATGAGAATCAGTTCCTAGTACCCTCAAATACCTGGATGCACTAGGAAGGTGAGGCAAAGGGGGTCCCTCAGGTCTGCTGCCCAGGCAGCCTAGCCAATCAATGAGCTTCAGGCTTGGTAACTGGACCCATTAAAAAAATAATAAGGACGATTGGTGTCCCTCTCCCTCCACTGGAAGTCACATCTGGCTATTGAAGGTGGTCATTTCAGGCTCCATAGCTCCTGTTGCTAAGGTTACCCCCATAGACTCCCAGGAGTCTCCCCTGTCCCAGGTTTGCTGGCTAGTCCCACGGCCAAATTCTATTCTCTCTCCAAGCCCTTCCCCTCCATTTCCCAACATCAGACCCCCATCGCTGTTCCCCTCCTCCCCCCCTCTCCCCCCCCCCCAGTTACCTCACTCCATCTGCTTCAGATGTCTATTTTATTTCCCCTTCTGAGTGATATTCAAGCATCCTCCCATGGACTCTCCTTGTTACTTAACTTCTTTGGATCTATGTATTGTAGGATGGCTATCCTTTATTATATGGCTAATACCTGCTTGTCAGTGAGTGCATTCTATGCATATCTTTCTGGGTCTGGGTTATCTCATTCGGGATGATGTTTTCTAGTTCCACCCATTTGCCTGCAAATTTCATGATGTTCTTATTTTTTAATAGCTGAGTAGAATTCCATTGTATAAATGTACCACATTTTCTTTATCATTCTTTGGCTGAGGAACATCTAGGTTGTTTCCAGATTCTGACTATAATGAGTAAAGCAGCTATGAACATAGCTTATTGTATGGTGGGGCATCTTTTGGGTATATGCCCAGGAGTGGTATAAGTGGTTCTTGAGGTAGAGCTATTCCCAATTTTCTGGGAAAGCCCCAGATTTATTTCCACAGTGTTTGTACTGCTGCTCAAGAGAGGGGGTCCAGATGTCTTCCGAGTGCATGGAATGTCAGGGTCTGCACCATTAGATATGCTATATGCCCGATAACAGTCACCGTTACTTTTTTAGATACCACGGATGCACTCCAGAGACACCCCTCAAATTATGTGCTGAATGAAATAAAAAAAAAAAGCTGGGCATTCCTACAGGCAGTGGACTTTGTACATAAGCCCTGAGGTTCATCAAACACCAATGTGTGTCCACCCAATGATGAATGTCTCAGCCTCCTGGTTATTCAAGGAAAGACTCTAAGGCTTAGAGAATGGAGGTGGTGAGTTCAGGACTGACCGGGTTAGAACTGGGTCTCATTCCTGGCTGCCTGGCTGAGCATGCATCCTGTGCTTGTGTCCCCTGTGCCTGGTGCTGCAGACAGCTGGAGATACATGTACACACACAGACAATTAACACCAGCATTTAACCGAAAGCTCAAAGGCTGTATGGGAAAATGTTTGCAGGCAGCAGAAGCAGCTGTTTGGGGAAAACTGGGAGAGTAGCCTGGGTCATCTCTGCTCACAGGGCATTGTTATTGCTGTTGCTGCTGCTGCTTCTGGAACAGGAAGTCCCAGCCTTCTGTTTCTGTGACAAAGACAACTAGCAGATCATTCACAAGAAGCCTTTATTGTGGTCCAACTTCATAACACTGACAGAGGGTGGAACATAGCAGAGAAGCGCCCTAGACTAATCTGAAAATATTGACCAATAGTGAGTGAATGTGATATAATGGCACAGAAAGGTATGAGACATACTTATGAATGGATTATAATTTCATCAGTCAAGGCTCTGCATATGCAGATTGTAGCTCTACCAACCATAAGTCTTACATATGCCCTGCAAGTACATTGATTAGGAGCCTCATATAGGCAATCTCCTTTCTGTCAACCACAGACCTTTCGGTGAGTCAGCAGGGAATGTGCTTTCCTTCTTTCTGGACCTTGTTTAAGAATGCTAATTTAGGGGGTGTGGTTACAGCCATGCATCACAAGAGTATAAGCACAGTAGGTTCTTGGCTACAAACCTGAGCCTCCCGCAGTGCATGCTTGATGAGTTCTGGGTTATAGAGCCTCCCATAGTAAATGCACCATCAGTACTGGCTTACTGTGTTGAGTCTCATATAGTAGATTGATATGTATTGGGTAATAGACAAGAGCCTACCACCATGCATGCTGTGCACCATGCATGCTACGATTAGAGGTGTCTCCCTCCCACAGTACACGCACCATGAATGAGGGCTTAAGCTTTGAACCCACCATAGAATATGCTCCATGAATACTGGGGTTTTAGGAATGAGACTACCAGAGTATATGTGCCATTAGACCGGGCTTACTGCTTTGAGTATGTCATGGAACAGTGCTGGGTTATAGTCATGAGCTACCCACAGGAATGTTCCATGGGTGCTGTGTTCTGGATGTGTCTCCAGAAGAGATGCACATTGAGTGCTTGATTACAGGTGTGAGACTCACACTGCACATACACCCTGGATGAGAACTTAAGCCAGGAGACTACCATAGAACATGCACTGTGAACTCTGGGTTTTAGGCATGAGATGCCCTCAGTACATGTACCATGAGTTCCAGCTTACTCTTTTAAACCCTGTACAATACAATCAAAAGGAGTGCTGAGTTATAGATGAGTATCACCTATACCCAGTACTGATTTATTGTTTTGAGATTGTCAAGGTACATTCACAGTGAGTGCTGGATTGTATGAACGAGTTCCCACAGAACATATGCCACAAATGCTGGTGTTCTGGCTAGATTTGTGTCAACTTGACATAAGCTAGAGCCATCTGAAAAGAGGGAACTTCTGAGAAAATGCCTCCATAAGATCTGGCTGTAGGGTATTTTCTTAATTAGTGCTTGACCGGGCATGGGGCAGGGCTCAGCCCATTGTAGATGGTGCTATCCCTGGGCTTGTGGTCCTGAGTTTTATAAGAAAGCAGGCTAAGGATGCCATGTGAAGCAAGCCAGTAAGATGCAACCTCCATGACCTCTGCATCAACTTCTGCTTCCAAGTTCCTGCCTTGTTTGAGTTCCTGTCTTGACTTCTTTTAGAGGTGGACTATGATGTGGGAGAGTAAGCCAAATAAACTTTTTCTTCCCCAAGTTGGTTTTGATCTTGGTGTTTCATCACAGCAATAGTAACCCAAACTGGGAGAGAAATTGGTACAAGGAGTGGGGTGTTGCTGTGCTGTGACAAACCTAACCATGTTTTGGGGAGGAGTGTGGAAGGCCTTTGGAACTTTGGACTAGAAAAGCCATTGAGTGTTGAGGGCTCAGCGAGCGGTTCTGTAGGACCTTGGAGAATAAGAACGGGGAGAGCAGACAATGGAGACATAACAGGTCACTTGGGTGAAGATTCTATGGTTCTGGTCAAGGGGGGCTGAAAAATAGACCATGATTAACAAAAGACAGCAACACTGGAGTGAAACCTTTGCATTACTGGTACAAGTGATGCTTGTCTTCTGGAGCTGAGAACTTAGCAGTGCTTAAGAAGACACCAGCATCCCCGAGATACAGTCTTCTGGGATGTGTTTCCTGGGAGCCAGCACAAAGAAGCTGTGTTCCAGAGGCAGCCATGATTGTTCCTCATGCTGGCAACTGAACTTGGTAGTGTAAGAGTCACCCATGTGGTACTGGTTTGGAAGGTGTGACAGAGTCATGGAAACCAGCTGAGGCTATGTGGCAGGGCTGGAGTCTCTGAAAAGAGCACAGGAGAAGCTATTGGTGAAAGTGCAGTCCAGTTGCAACAGAGCATCCCAGCATTTTGGAGATGCCTTACTGTGGAATCACCACCAAGAACTGCACCGGTGGTGAAATAGAGCCAGCCAGGGCCTAGAAGACAAGCTGTGTGTGCTGCTGCAGAGGGTGGAGCCAGAGAAATGGCCCAAAACCTTTGGAGGATCCCAGAAGATCATGAGTGGATCCCAGACATTAGAAATGCTGTTATTTACAGGGTTGAGAGTTTAAGTTTTCTTTAATCTGATTGTGACTGTGTCCTGGTTCTTCCCTCTTAAAGTAAAGAAGTAGTTAACATATTTTTGATTTTACAAGAGCCTATCATTAAACTATTGATTATTTAAAAGGGATTTTAGGTTTTAAAAGAGAGTTTGGAATCTATTTGTCTGTCTGTCTGTCTATCTATCTATCTATCTATCTATCTATCTATCTGTCTATCTATCTATTTATCTATATCAATTTCCCCTCCCTCTTCTCCCAGTCCCTCTTGCCAGACACCCATACAGTTCTCCATTTCTCTTCAGAAAAGTACAGACTGCTCATGGATATCAGCCAGCCATTGTATATCAAGTTGCAGTGACTAGGCACCTCCTCTTTTATTAAAGATATACAAAGAAATTCAGTAGGAGGAAAGGGTCCCAAAGACAGACAAAACAGCCTCTGTTCTCACTGTTTGGAGTCCCACAGGAAAACCAAGCTTCATACCTACAACATAGGTGCAGAAGCCTTAGGTCAGTCAGTCCACGCAGGCTCCCTGGGTATTGGTTCAGTCTCTGTGAGTCCCTATGAGCTTATGTTAGTTGATTCTGTGGATTTTCTTGTGGTGACTTTGACCCCTCTGGCTTCTTCAATCCTTTTTCTCTCCCTCTTCTACAGGATTCCTTAAGATCCACCTAATGCTTGACTGTGGGTCTGTGTATCTCTTTCCATCAATTGCTAGAAACCTAGTGCACTGATAACTCTCAGGAAGCTATGAGGATGACCCTAATTAAGACTCTTAGAAATGAGGGCTATGGAGCCTGACCCAGCCATCTCCTATGACTAGACATGACTTCCAGTGGTGAGACTGGGGCACCAACCAGGTGCAGAATCTTCGACCTACAATTTGTTCTGCCTGCAAGATATGCTAGGACAAATGCTGCACAGAACTAGTGGAAGTGACCAACCAATGACTGGTCCAGCTTGAGATCCATGCCATGACAGGAAGCCCACCTTTGGCACTAACTGGTGGTTCAGGACCCAGAAGCTGGATAACCCAGAGGCCTAGGATAAAAATTGTTTCCTACTGATGTTCTGCTATATTCATAGGTTGGTGTCTAGCCCATTTGTTAGCCTAGAGTTTGTATGTTTTATTAAAAAATTATATGGCTTTGATTAGTTGACTTTGTTGGTCTTCTTGTTGAGTTCTTGTCCCGTACAGGTTTTCTAATCTTTCCCCCAACACTTTCATACTCTCCAAGCTCCACCTAATGTTTGGGTATTGAATTTTAAAGTGTTTGCATTTGTAAAGACTGTGGAAAATTTTAAGTTTGTGAAATCATTTATTTTGTCATCTTGATGTTAATGTGTGATCTTGGCATAACCAAGAAAGAAAAGATTATGACTCAACAGTGATATATGTTTGTATGTCAAATTGACAAGAGGTCAATTGTCCTGGCTAGTCTTAGGTCTATTTGATATAAGCTAGAGCCATCTGAAAGGAGGGAGTCTTAACTGAGAAAATGCCTCTATAAGCTCTAGCAGCAGGGCATTTTCTTAATTAATGATTGTTAGGGAGGTCCCAGCCCATTGTAGGAAGTGCTATCCCTAGGATGGTGGTTTTGACTTCTATAAGAATGCTGGTTGAGCAAGTCAGTAAGCAGCACCCCTCCATGGCCTCTGCCTAGCTCCTGGGTGCTGGTTCTTGTCCTGAGTTTTCTCAATTATTAACAGTAATGTGAAATCATTATCCAAACAAACCCTTTCTTCCTCCAAGTTGTTTTGGTTATGGTGTTTCACTACAGCAATATTAACCCTAACTATTTTGAGTTCCAAATAGTACATTCCCAATGCCTGCTGGATAATAGGCACGATCCTATCACAGAACATGCACCATGAGTGCTGGCTTACAGCCACGAGCCCTACCATAACATATGCACTATGAATCCTGTGTTATAAGCATGCTATTCCTACAAAACATGTACCATAGGTGCTGGCCTACTGTTGAGTCCTGCACTAAGCATTCATAATGAGGAGGACTAGGCTTATGGATACAACTCTCCCACAGTACATACGTTCTGAGTGCTTTCTTCCTGTTTTGAGCTTCACAGTGCATTCCCAATGAGTGCAGGGAATCAGCCTGCCACAGCATATGCACCATTAGTACTGACTTACTTTTTTGAGCTATTTACTATGAGAGTTGGCTTATAGGCATGGGCCTCCCAAAGTATATGCACCATAATTGCTAGTTTATAGGCATCAACCTCCCACAGTACAGACTCATTCCATAAGTTCTGTTCCCCCAGAGAACCATAATTAACACAATGCACCATGCATGCTGTATTATTGTATTATAGTGGTAGGCCTCCTACAGTACATACACCATGAGTGCTAGGTTATAGGAGTGAGCCTCCACAGTACATGTAACATACGTTCCGAGTTACTGGTTTGAGCTTCACACAGTGCATTCACGGTGAGTGTTGGGCTACAGGCACAATCCTCCCATAGCGCAGGCACCGTGAGTGCTGTGTTAATGGTTGGGTCTCCAGAAACACATAAACCATGGGTGCTGTGTTATAGGCCTGATTTTTCCAGCCTTAAGTCTCCTACAGTACATAGGCTATGAGTGCTGGGATACAGGTGTCAGCCTCCCACAGTGTATGCACCATGAATGCTGGGTTACAAGTATATGCTCTCTGCAGGACATGCACCACGAGCTCTGCATTACTGCTTAGAGTCTCACACATAGGCATTAGCCTCCCACAGGATATGTATTGTATGTTCTGTGTTAGAAATGTAAGTGTCCGAAAGTACATAAACCAAGAGTACTAGGGAGTTGGTCTGAACCTCCCAGAGGAAATGCAGTATGAGTGCTGGGTTACTGGGTCAGGCCTTGAATAGTAGAGTCACAGTGAAAGCTGGGCTATAGGCATGGGCCTTCCAAAGTATTGCGCTATAATGCTAGGCTATAGGCATAATCCTCCAACAGTAAAGACTCACTCTATAAGTTCCGTCCTCCAGAACTGTGAATACAATGCCCCATGATTGCTGGGTTCTAACTGTAAGCCTCCCGCTGTGCATGCACATGAGTGATGGGTTCTAGGGATGAGTTTCCACATTACATGGACCATCAGTTCGAGGTTTCTGGTTTGAGTCTGGCAAAGTACATTCACAGTGAGTGCTGGGCTTTAAGGCATGAGCCTCATGCACCGTGGGTACTGGGTTAGCGGCACATGCTCCCAAACATACAAAAACCTTGAGTGCTGTGTTGTAAGCCAGAACCTTTCAGAGTACATGCAAGCAAAGAGTGCTGGAGTGCAGGCATTAGTTCCCTACAGCACATGCAACATGAGTTCTTTGATCCAGGTGTCTGCCTCTCACTGAACATGCCCCCATGGGTGCTGTGTTATAGCTATGGGCTCACCTCAGTAATGTTCCATGTACTTTGAGTGCTAGGTTAGAGGCATGCGTGCACCATGAGCACTTGGTTACTGGTTTGAGGTCCTCACAGTACACTCACAATCAGTGTTGGACGATAGGCATAAGGTCCCCTCAGCACATGGACCATGAGTTCTGGGTTAATAGTGTGAGAGCTTAACCCCTGGTCAAGTTGCTTTCAGGAAGATGAGGCCCTCCCATGCTCCCCAGCTTAACCTCTCTGTTGCCATGTTCCCATCTGAAAACAGGCTGGATAGGGCTACTCATTTCATCTCATATGCAAAGAAGCAGAAGTGGGGAGATCCACAAGAAGCATGTGGCACGGTCTGGTCTATGTTTTTTTTTTAATTTATTTTTTAATTAATTTATTCTTGTTACATCTCAATGTTTATCCCATCCCTTGTATCCTCCCATTCTTCCCTCCCCCCTCCCCCATTTTCCCATTATTCCCCTCCCCTATGACTGTTCCTGAGGGGGATTACCTCCCCCTGTATATGCTCATAGGGTATCAAGTCTCTTCTTGGTAACCTGCTATCCTTCCTCTGAGTGCCACCAGGTCTCCCCCTCCAGGGGACATGGTCAAATGTGAGGCACCAGAGTACGTGAGAAAGTCATACCCCACTCTCCACTCAACTGTGGAGAATATTCTGACCATTGGCTAGATCTGGGTGGGGGTTTAAAGTTTACTGCCTGTATTGTCCTTGGCTGGTGCCTTAGTTTGAGTGGGACCCCTGGACCCAAATCTGCCTATCATAATCTTCTACTTGTAGGTTTCTAGGACCCTCTGGATCCTTTTATTTTGCTATACTCCCATGCGTCTCTCATTTAGAGTCCCTGTGTTAAAAGTCCTTAATACTTTGCAGTCTGGATTTCACTCTTGCTACCTCGATGCTAGGCTCAGTCTGGACTTGTTACCTGTGCATCCTTGAGAAGACTCCTCCCTCAATTCCTGTGCTCGGGAGGTGATGTATGGTAACATCCAGCCTGCTTATCACATACCTGCCATTAGGATCAACAGATATAGACTGGTTTTCTTGTCACATTCTCTGAACAATAAGCCCAATAACCATATAGCATTTATACCATATCAAGCATTATGCCTTCTAGAGACGGTTTGAACTATACAGGTAGCTGGGCTCTGGCTAAATGCAAACACTAAGCCGTTTTATATGAGAGACATGGAAATTTATGGATTGGTATGTGGCACAGTCCTAGAACAAGTCCCCCACGGACACCAAGGGGTGGATGTATGGTTGCTGAAGGCCGAACAATGACTATGGTACCACTGTTTTCAAGATTGTACTGTGACTGTTAGGACACAAGGAGTACCTAGAGAATATATCTGTCAGAGATGGATGCTCCTCAGGCATTTTCTACTGTCATTATATTTTACCCCAAAGGCAATAGGGGCGGAGACAAGTGGAAATCATACCACAGCTAAAAGATAGCAATCCAGTGTGTCTAGTCCTCATGCTCTTGGCTTGGGGCTATTCTCCTCTGTGCTCTCATTATTTCTTGCAGGGTACTTGAAGGGCAGCAAGGGTCTTCAGATTCTCATGGTCCAGATACTGATGCTGGATCCTCACAGGCCACTCACAGGTACCACACTGTTCTTCAAGCAGCAGGACAAGGAGAATGGTTCCCCACCTCAGAATTTCCTCTTTCTCCTGCGTTACAGCTCACCTCTTCTCTGCTGGTTCCCCAACACTGTTTGACCCTCTTCTCCTCTTCTCATTGGCACAGTCTTTCTGGAAGCAAATGGGGTCTTGTTGCTCCCCTGCTATATCCTTCAATGGCTCACAATTTACCCTGCAGTAATTCTGAATTCTTCCTAGATCTGCCTGCTGTGGCCAACCTCTCTCAGGTCACCCATGCTCCAAATATAAAAGACACTCAGAATGATCTGAAGCCCATGTGACCTCATGTGATCCCTGTGTGACCTCGTGACAGTCTGCAAACCCCTTAGATAGCCCTAAACAACACAGCTTTCTATTATATGGCATGCTTGCTGAAGTCCGAGAAGTAAGCAAGTTAGAAGGCATTTGGTCCATTGGAGTCTACATTATAGCAGGTAGAGACATACTTTAGAAGGAACATGTAACTAAAATACTTCACAGACTAGTGTATATGTGCGTGTGTACATGGGTGAATAAACAGCATCATGCCATAGTCCTTAGGGCCAGGGATAGTAAGCATGGGTCATTAACTCATTGAGCTAACACTTGCCTTTCTACACCCAGGCTTGATGTTATTTCCTCTAGGAAGTCTTCCCTGAAAGGAATATGTCTGGGTGGGGTGTCACTCATCTGTGCTTTCAGGGCACCTTGCCAAGTCCAGCAGATTCTTTAAACGTTACACCTGACCCCATATGTCAGTCGCATCTGTCCCTGGAGACTTTTGGTCTTCTGAGGCCAGAGACTGTGCTATTCAGTGCACAATGGCTGCCTTAAGTAGAGTCAAATTAATGACTATGACTGAGTCCCCAGACATACAGGCTAGGGAGCACAGGATCAGGGAATAGCCAGACCAGAGCAGCTAAGCCCAGGCAGGCTTTCCCCTCTCCTATTTAAAAGCATGCACTTGAAAATGGAATTGTGGAACTGAGTTGGGCATTTGTTTATAAATGACAAAAGTGGCCAGGAGCTTTTGAGGAGACTCTCATTCATCCTGCCCCCATCACCTTCCTGTCATTTTCCAGTTATTTAGAACCAGCCGGCCAGATAGCCCTTAACCAAGCAATATACATGTTAATGTGGAGAGCAGGGACTGAGATTGAAGTAGCAGCAAAAACACATTATTCAAAAGGGGAAGACGAGGAGGAAAAGAGAAATGGACAAGGTAGGGGGAGGCTCGGGGGCAGCTCCAGCCTTCATTGAAAGTCACAGGCAGCCATGTCTACAAGGACCTGGTGGCCACCTGCCTCCATTCTGTGGCCCCTCCCTTGAACTTCTCTCCCCTAAGTCTAAAAATGCCCTTCGTTTAGTTTATTTTTAACCATCTCCATAAGGCCCCTGGCAGTCTCATTTTAATTAGATTTTTACCCAAAGAGGCTATAGCTATTGATGGAATGATTTATTTCCTTCTCTCCTTATTGGCATTGCGTAGGGGGCAGCCAAAAATTCTTTCAGAGAAGTGGAATGTTTAGCATTTAATTTTTTTTTCTTGTCTATCTGGTTCTAGGCTGAGAACCCTGGAGCTGGCTCTTGCTCTTGCCTCCTTTAAAGACAGGCTGTTGGTTCTTGATTATGGCAGCAGCCACTCTTTATCTGTGGACAAACGTCATTAATTGACTTTGCTTCCGTCTGACTCCTCTGCCTCTCAAAGGTGATGGAGTCTGGGAGGGAAAGAAATAGAAGGAGGAAGAATCCAGATACAAGACTTTTCAGGGCTCTGAAACTCTCATGAGGAACAACAATCCTTTCTAGAGTCTGACTGCCCCTTTGTATGTTATGGTCATAGTGGTGCTGAGAACAATATTTTGGGACACAGTAGCTTCACTCCTGCTGCCCAGAAGCTAGGTAGAAGTTCACCTAGGCAGATATGTGCCCTTGAAGAAGTTACATTGAGCCATGTGTATACAGTCTGTACACACACACACACACACACACACACACACACACAGAGAGAGAGAGAGAGAGAGAGAGAGAGAGAGAGAGAGAGAGAGAGAGAGAGAAACAGAGAGAGAGAGACAGAGAGAGACAGAGAGAAAGACAGAGATAGAGACAGAGAGACAGAGAGAGAGATACAGAGAGACAGAGACAGAGAGAGAGAGAGAGAGAGAGAGAGAGAGAGAGAGAGAGAGAGAGAGAGAGAGAGCTCACAGGGCTTCCTGAGCAAGAATGGTTTCAGTCACAGCATGTTGTGCCTGTGTTTGCTAATTTAGTCACCCAGGGTAGGTCACGCCAATATAACAAACACCTCAGTGTGCCCTGCCCCAGCTAGAGTCTAGTTTTCTGTTTTGAAAACTTTTCCTGAAACTGGGTGCTAGTCTAGGGCACTTTCTCTGCAGGTGCCAGCTCAACATGCCACAGGGGTGTCTCTGGGGGGACAGGTGATTCTGCCATGACAGAATCAGAGCTAGATCCCAGCAATTGAACACTTTGTCAGTGGCTGTTCACCAGTGTTATTTCTGTGTTCAGATCCACATAGGAGAAATGGGCATTTATATGACAAGTTATGTCTTCTTACCTTCCCTCCTCTGTGACTTAGTGTCCTTGTCTGCCTTCACTCCTTTGATGAAGAAAGTGAGCAGATGACTTCCTGTTCAGAGACTGTGTAAACAACTGTTGATGGTCTATATCTCTTTGTGCTTTGTGCTCTAATCAAGTTCCTGGGACCTATTCCAGGGGCACTCTACTTCATAATATCTGGGTGTAACCCTGAGAACAAAGCCTGGTCTATGCAGTCATGAGAAAATTCTTCTCAAATATCTAAGTGTTGCATTCTTAATTTGGTGTCTGAACTTTTCTGATTTTAACTGGTTTATGTTTGGCATCATCTACCTCTTCATCTCCAGTTCGAATCATTGACTTATGGCTGCTTGAATATGGCCTTGATGGCCCTTGTCCCACCTCCATTTTCTCCTTGTCACTTTGCTCTTGCTGAGATGGCTATTTATCAATTTGTGTTTGGTTTATCAAACACACTACATGTATGCCTGCTCCAGGGACTCTCTGTCTGGTTTCCTTTATCTTTCTTGTACTTAACCTTATCCTCTCTGTACGTCTCAGAACACCCTCTTCCTCCTCTAAGGAATCTCTATTCTTATACACCTTGGCAGGCCATCTCATCATGATCTCACCATGGTCAGAAATTATTTTGGATTTTATTTGACTGTGCCCACTGTTCGCCATCTTACCTAGAATGTAAGCCCCCTGAGAGCAGGGATCTGACCTTGCTTGTATTAGTCCTACTGTCTCACCACTTTGGACAGTGGTTGGCAAAGATGCTCAAGACAGTTTGTTGACTAAATTGATGTTGGTGCCAGAAACTTTACTCTCATTTCTTCCATGCGTCTCCTCCACTACCCCATTCTCATTTCATAGCCATACGTCCTTCCTGTTCTTCAAGGTCACCTTGAAGCCACCTCCTGTGTGGCTTCACTTCACTAGTTTTCCCATTGTGCCTTAGAAGAAACAGTATTTACAAAGGATTTTTTCAAAAACCAGCATGTATCTATTGCTTTAATTATGCATCATAGCCTCATAGAAACTCAGGGTTTAGGACTCTGGAGGTGAAAGACTTTGAGTGATCCATGGCTCTTGAGAAATGTCCTGATGCCTAGAAACCACATGTCTTGTCTCAAATCCACCACCCATAACTTGCTAATGTCTTCGCTGTACACAAACTAAACTATGACCTGTTCCCATTTGGAGGAGCTCCTGGTATACCAAGTTATCTACTTATGTGCCTGGGTACCAGAGAGGAGGTATGATATTGTGTTACAAGAACTCCCAGGGAGTCTTAACTGGAGGGTATAGTCAGTAGAAAGGGGGCTGTGATGGGTTTCAGAAGAAGGTGGTCTGTTGGTATGTATAGATTTGGTATAACCACAAATTCAGAATACACTGTGTGTGTGTGTGTGTGTGAGAGAGAGAGAGAGAGAGAGAGAGAGAGAGAGAGAGAGAGAGAGAGAGAGAGAGAGAGAGAGGGAGAGAGAGAGAGAGAGAGAGGAGAAGGGGAGAAAGGGAAAGGCGGGGGTGGGGGAGCAGAGACAGAGACTCAGAAGCCTTGCAAACAGTGCAAGCAGAGTCACAACTAGAATTCCCAAGTCTTGAGTCTCTAGTCCATTGCTTCCATTTGTAGAGCCATGTTCCCTCTCCTCCATAGCTCAATTAAAACCAAAAAAGGCAAGAGGCAATGCTGCCTGAACAGAAAAGCACAGAGCCAATTAGGACAAAAGTTGATTAGCTGCTTCTGGGTTGTTGTATTTCCCTTGCTTCAGGTGGCTTAAAAGCTTTCAGAAATAGTTTTAAAATAGACTGAGAAATAAGATAACAACAGTGCTTGTCAATCACAGTGATAGAAAACAGGACAAAAATCTCCCAACCAAGGCTTTGAGACCTCCTTTCCCCCAACTTGCCTTGAACATGAGAGGTCAGAAAAGTGTGGTGTCCTGAGGTAGAGAATAGGAGACAGAGTCTCTTGCAGAGGGTGGCAAGCTGTTCCTCTGTCTCATAACAACTTTCTTGAGTGACTACAACAAGTCTGGAGTAGTTTACAAGGATGAGATTGGGAGTTGATTGATATCTTTCAGGAGACAATGGTTCCTAAGTATTTCAATAGACATGAATTTCCCACCTCTCTCTCTCCAACAAGAAGCAGAGAGTGACTTCCACACTCCCCTGATTCAGTCCTGAGGACCCGGACTCTTTTTGATAACATTTGTATCATGGTTGTTTTCTTGCTGCTGTGATAAAATACTCTGATAAGGGGAAAGGGGTTGCTTTGGCTCACAGTTTGAGTCCCTCATGGTGGAAGAGGCAGGGTAGTGGGAGCTTGAGGTGTCTTATCACATCCACAGTCATAAAGCAGAGAGCAATCAATGCTACTGCTCAGCTTGCCCTCTCCTTTTTATTCAGTTCAGGACCCCAGCCCACGGAATGGTGTCTCCCACAGTAAAGTGGGTCTTCCTACCTTGGGCAACTGAATCTAGATAATCTTCCTCTCTCTCTCTCTCTCTCTCTCTCTCTCTCTCTCTCTCTCTTCCCTCTCTCTCTTCCACACACACGCACACACAAACACACACACACACACACTCACACCCACATCCCCCCCCCAAACGCAGAAGCTAAACTAAGAGAATCCCTTATAGGTGTGTCTTCTAGGTGATTAGAGATCTTGTCAAGATGACAATTAAAATACTATCACCACACTCTTCACTGACAGGTCTATAGGATGATTAGCCCCAGAGGAACAGGAGTCTTGAGGCTATTGTTTTGGCTCAGTGTTGAGTTTCACAATGAGCTACCATTTGGCTCAGTGGTGAAAGTCACAATTAAAGTTATGGTCACCAAATAATCTGTCCTTGGTGGATGGATGTAGTTTTCTAGAAAAGTTAGAACTCATGATGTGGACAATCTTTTTTTTTTTAAAATAGTTTTAGCATATAGATTTATATTATTACACATTTATACAATAAACTACCTATAGCAAGAAGAACTATGACACAATCAGGAATTATATAAATGTTATATTCTTAGAGTTTTGGTTATTTTTATTTGGCAGCCTTAAAGAAAACATTTTTCCTATCTTGGTGAGTCTAACATTCTGAATGTAAATCAATATCTATCACATCTCATAATTATCAACTTAAAACATCTATCTAGACCTAAAAACATCTTAACCCCTAAATAAATAAGCTTAATTGTAAAACTAAACTATCTGGTCTTAAATCTCACCAGAGGCTTCAAATGTGGCAAACAAGCCACTGGGCAAAATTTCCTTGTTTCTACCATAGACAGAATTCTTCCTAAAAGTGAGCAAGCTTGGATGCAGGCAGTTTTGATGGCCAAACTCTGCCAAGACAGGGTAAGCAAGTCCTCAATAGTTCCAGACTCACAAATATGTCTGTCAGATATTTTGGGCCAGAAGGCTGAAGATGATGCTCCAATGCTATAGAGAGTTTCAGGTGACTATTCAGGTTGCAAACTGTCTCTGTCATCTTCTCATTTGGAAAGCTACTAACTAGCACTCCCAGGATACTCAGGTAATCAATTTTATTCCTTCTCAAGAAATAGACAATCTTTAATTTTGCTTCTAGAGCCAAAAATATGTGCTTCCTTAGATGCAGTTGTCTGAGCCAGGGTTATGATGAGGTAAGGCAAGCACTATGATCCTCAATAGAAAGGGGCTTTGCATTCATGATGTGCAAGCAAAAGGCACAAAGAAGCATTAAAAAAAAAAAAAAAAAGGTTTGCACTCTTGACACCTAAGGTGGGGGAAGGGAACTTATGTGTGTCTCCTAGTTTTGGTGGAGCACCATGGCTTGCTGAAGTCACATTGGCTGGATAGGGATAATGCAATGGAAAGGAGAGGAATGAATGGATGGCACACTCTTGCCTGAACCAAAGAAGACAAGAGAGTGTAGGACTAACAGGAACCTGTAGTGTTCTCTTCTAGCACATCTGAGAGCTGACAGGAGAAGAATGTCCTGGAACATGGAGAAATGAGTATGAATTTCTGTATCAGGAAAACCTGAGTGTCAATTTGCTCCAATGAGTCCTAGGTTTTCTTATTTATAAAGTAACTCTCTCGTGGAGGATGGAGACTGGCTACCTTGGCTATAGAAGGTCTCCATATTTCCCTGGCAGTGGGTAGATTGAGTTTATCCAGGGTTAAAGTGTCTTTGGAGTCAACTCCTTGGTGCTCTTCTGCTATCTCTGGTCTGATGCTGACCCAGGGTGTGCTGTGCTGGTTTTCTCTATCACATAGGACCCAACAGGGACCCATAGGCATACCTATATTCCTCTCTTATTACTTTAAAACAGGGTCTCAATATACACCCTTGGACCTTGCTGTAAGAACAAGGTGGTCTTGGGCCTGAAGCAATCTTCCTGCTTCTACATCCCAAAGTCAGCACCACCATTAACAGCCTCATAGGAAAAGGTTCCTATGTGATACACCTGTTTTGAGCACATTGACTTTGAAGAGACTGTCAATCATACTCCAGAGCAGTATTTGTACAGGGAAAGGAAGACAGCTTTGGAAGCCCAGAAAACTCTTCCTCTCAGAAAGAGGAAACTGTGAGGTTGCTAAAGATGCCCTGAAGTAAGAAAAAAAAAAAACCCCACCAAAGTTCTGATCCTGATCCAACCCTCACCAGCTGTATGTAGGCAGTTTCTCAGCCTTCCTGAGCCCTGCTGTCCTTATTTATACTGTAAAGGAAAAGTCTTTCTCCTGGGGCTCCCAGGAGAGGCAGGCATGATGAAGGTGTTTGAACGCATTTGGCATATATGAGGCTACCACTACATTTTAATATTAAACCTACTGGGAAGGAAGGAAATTACGTCCTCTTCCTTTTCTTAATCACCATCAATACCTAGTCCCCGCTGTGCCTTCTTTTCTCCAGCAGAGCATTCTCAAAAGTTGTGTATCAATTGAATTTTTTTTTCCCTAAATTGAATCTCATTTCCAATGCACCAAGGGAGCTGGAGATTTTAAAGAATTCTCCAGTTTGTCTTTTTGTAAAGCTAATAACCACCCCCTTGATGTCTTTGGTACAAATCGGATTTTTCATTTATAGGCTCTGTTGAAAGTGGGGTTCCCTTGTATTCATTAAGAAGCCCATATATACCTACTTTGAATTGAGACACGCATTGAATAAGCCAGCTAAACAATTTCTCTTATGAGTGTCGGGGGTAGGGAGATTGCAGAGTGATGAAGGGTGTCAGAGAACAAACTCAGCCCCCTAAAATACTGGAGAAGGCTGATCATTGGCACCCTGAGGAGTCACCAAGACCAGCAAAAGAATCAGGTCTATGGCTCTTTTCTATCACCAAATGTTTCTGCAACATTTCACTGGGAGGTTGTGGGAGTCCTGCTTATTTCAGGTAAATTCTTGATGCTACATTCTGTCTCTTATAAAAAGGCATTACGCCTTTACCCTCCCCCTATCTCTTTTCTTTTTCAAATGTTTGTTAACCCAGTGTTCTGTTTCTCAGATCCCTGAACACAAGTCCAAGGTCCCAGACTTGACTTCAGCATCGGCACAAATTCATTTGTCTAGTCTTTAAATCTCATTTGGGTTGTCTTTTTTTTTTTCTAATAAGAAAAATAGAATTAGCTAGCTCTCTCAACTCAGCAGGGCTCCAGTATGAAATTTACGTAAATTATCTCCTTAATAAAATTACTAAATATAGCATCAACATGGCTACAAAGGGGGAAAATAAAACTCTTAGGTTGTGTCTTAAAAAAAAAAAAAAAGAAGAAAAGAAGAAGAAGCTATGCTCTACTACCAAGGGAAATGGAATTTAACTTTTTACCCAGTGGGAACAGGTTCAGGAGGGAGGGCAGATGAGATTCCAGGAAAGACTGGAGACAAAAGACTGAGAGAAGACAGGAGAAATCTCTAAGCTGGGCACACAGATAGACCTTAATTATTCACTCTCTAGAGATTTTGCTGGGTGTTTGGAATCAGGTCAAGAGTATCTGGACCCAGGGGTCCTGCTCAAACTATGGCACCAGCCAAGGACAATATGTGCAGTAAATTTCGAACCCATACCCAGATCTAGTCAATGGACAGGACATTCTCCACAGTTGAATGGAGAATGGGGTATGACTTTCACACAAACTCTGGTGCCCCATATTTGACCATGTCCCCTGGATGGGGAGGGCTGGTGGCACTCAGAGAAAGGATAGCAGGCTACCAAGAAGAGACTTGATACCCTATGAGCATATACAGGGGGAGGAGGACCCCCTCAGTCACATTCATAGGGGAGGAGAGTAAGGGGAAAATGGGAGGGAGGGAGGAATAGGAGGATACAAGGGATGGGCTAACAATTGAGATGTAATATGAATAAATTAATAAAATATATTTTAAAAAGAGTATAAACAGTTTTTGCCTTCCTGAAAAAGATACTCTGATTATACTTCTGTGTCAAAGACATTGTTCCAGTAAAATAGTTAAAGGTATTAGACATGACAATAGGTCAGAGATGAGTGTGTGCATGTGTGTGTGTGTGTGTGTGTGTGTGTGTGTGTGTGCATGCTTGCTCACATATACAAGTGCATTGAACACACGGCAGGGAAACCTGGGATAGTGGGGAACAGAAAAATAACATCAGAAACTGTGGAAGATATTGGAAATATTTGCATGGGAAACACATATTTGTCCCTCACAGGAGAATGAGAAAGGACACAGTACACAGTCTGGCTTCCTGCTTTTCTCTTAAGTCTTACATGCAAAGTGTCGGTTTTCCACCTCCCAGGAGTCTCTTTTCTTGCCATCCTATGTCACTACCTTTATTTAGTCTCCCTGTCGTGATGCTCTCCAGGGCACCCTCCTCCATCCTGTCTCAACTCTCTTTATCTCATCTTTGTAGACCTGCCAAAGACATCTTTTAAAAATATCTGTAGATCAAGACATTGGGGTGACCAAAAATAAACCTCTCTCACTGATATTCAAGGCCTCTCCCTCATGTTCTGTTCCTTGGCCTCCAAACTAGCTTGCTGCCTAGGACCCCCTTTTTAATGCACTTCCCCCTCACCCCAGTGATAGAAGGAGGCCATAATGATGCTTCTTAAATAGAACCTCTGCAGCTGACAGGCTCTCAGCTCTTCATGTATGCATTCCCTGCAAGTCGATGTCTGCCCAGTGCACACGCAGATCTTTCATCTCTCTTAGCCCCTGGCCCGTGAGTTGCCCTTCACTTGCTTTTCACAGCACTCCAGCTTACTTTCAACTCTGTGTGGCCTTTGGAGTGGCCTTTCAGTGGAGCCAAGTGATGTTGTTACATCTGAATGCCATGCAGATCCATACAGGGAGTGAGAGGACCTCTGAAGTCAGCCAGGATGGTTCACACTCGGGATCTATTACCTACCAACTGTGTGACTGGAGGCAGGCTCCTTCATCTCTCTGGAAACTACATTCCTCATCTGAAAAACAAAGATATCAAACTCTACCCCACTGAGCCATTAAAGAAATGCAGTTGCATAATGCCCTCACAGGCCTGGATACACATAAAGCCAATGTCAGCCTTGTACATAGACATCATTATCCGCTTTGCCTTCATCTGGCTGAGAACTTAAAAAAAAACAAAACAAAACAATGCAGTGTCTTCTTCAACTGTGTATTGTAGCACCAACCCCACAGAAGGCTTTAGAAGCTTCTAGAGTTGAATGAAGAGCCCTAAGTGAGAGACCTCATAAGCACTACCTTTATTGCTGGCTACTCCTCTGTTTAGGCATTCTGAGGTTCTGGGCACTAGAGGCTTAGGGTATGAATTTGGGAGAAAGGCTTGTGTGTCAAGTCACAACAAGAGAGGAAGAGAAATTGTGAGTAGCCAAAGGGAGGTAGGGATCAGGAAGGAAATGAAGTAGCCATGTAGAGAGGCAACTATAAAAGTCTCTGATGCCTGGGACAAAGGGGGGCAGAAGGGAAAGGGAGAGGAAAAGAGGAAGGAATGGGAAAGGCTTTGTCTTGATCCTATTCTCCAGTCTTTGGCTCATTTCTATGACCCAAGCTTCACCTGAGCTCTAAGCCATCTCCTTTCTAGAGACTTCCAGGCCATCTTTATTGGAGCTTTATCCAGACAATACAGGTGGTATTCAGTGTGTACAATATGAAATTATTTGTCAAACTTGCAAATGTGCCTAGGTCTTGTTTACCTTAAGGAGCCTGTGAATTCTATAGATATGGCTGCTCCCTAGGCCCTTCTTTATGATGTTCAGTAAACATTAATGGAGCAGCAAAGTGGTCACATGCCACCTTTAATAAAAAAATAACATGTAATTTAGCTGATGCTAAATTCAAAAGGCTGACAGATACCTAGTGCAGAGTCTCCCTCCCACTCGTGTTTGTCTGATGCAGATTGGTCTCCCCAGAGGCACCTCATGTTCTCAGTTTATTGTGAATCCTTCCAGAGATCTTTTATGCGTCTGCCAGCAAATGCATAGAACTATTCTTTCCTTCTTGTTACATATGTAGTAGCCTGCCACCCAAACTGCTCTGATTTTTATCTCCCTCTTTCTGTTTTATTTATTCACTTCTCTCTTGGCAATCTTGGAAAGGTACTTTTAAAGATACGCCTGCAAAGATCTTGATACTTCTCTCTTCAAGACTGGACATAAGTTCCCATCTCGTTGTCTGTGGGCTGGAGTGAATGACTTGATCTTAGCAAACACAGCG
Source organism: Acomys russatus (assembly GCF_903995435.1). NCBI lineage: Eukaryota > Metazoa > Chordata > Mammalia > Rodentia > Muridae > Acomys > Acomys russatus. Next base: position 14,795,474 of record NC_067154.1, on the reverse strand, counting down.
TAGCAGAACTGATAGACTGTCATTGTATGACATGACACCTCCATGTTCCATCTTAGATGCTCTCATAGCTCATGTGGCCAGAGGCTAAGGCTTACTTACCCCCAACTATGTATATTTAGCTGATCTTCTGGGACCCACCCACAGAGTTATGAGAAACAGAAAGCCGGTTCCCAGCCTCACCCTTGTTAGGTGAGAAGGGACACAGCTTGTGTATATCTTCAGTTCACCTCTTGAGAGACTCTGAAGAAGAACTATTTGGTGAAGCCATCTCATTCCTACCTCTTGGAAACAGTGGGACAGTAAATGCTTATTGTTTTAAGCCAACATAGTGATTACATATCAAGCGATAAGACCCTGATGATCCTTCACATAAGTACACAGAAAGTATAGACACCCTTTTCCACTGATAATTTATGTTCCGTCTGCTTGATATTGCATGGTTTATTTTAATGAGTCTCCTACTGATACCGATTTAGGCTATTTCTAAGCTCTTCAAACAATGCTGCTGCAACGAAATATAAGTGGAAACATCATTTTACCTGTGTGAATATATTTGCAGGATAAATTCTTAGTGTGTGCTAGGGAATTTGGTTGTGTATGGTGTGTTTATATGTGTGCATTTGCTTGAATCCTGCCTGAATGTCCTGGTTCATGCCAATTTACACTCCCATCAGCAATAGAGCAGAGGGTGGGCTTCTTCACAGCCTCAATGTTGTCTTTCATTCTTAGACCACTGGATGTTGAATACAAACTTTCTATGCTTCAGGATTGAATGAGTTTGGCATGCCAGCCAGAAAGATTGAAACCACCCCTGGCTTGTTTGGGATGGAAGAGAGAGCCTCTGCTCACAGCTGACAGAGGTGCACTCTTTTCAGTAAGGAGTAAAGGTCATAGAGCAGCCATATGAGGCAGGAGCAGCAGCAGCAACAGGAGCAGCAGGAGCAGCAGGAGCAGCAGGAGCAGTAGGAGCAGCAGGAGCAGCAGCAGCTGTTTTTTGTGTTTTGGAAACTGAAAATAAATCAGACCAGACCAGGCAGGGCATGGTAGGGCAGAGTGCTGCTGGATGTCTCTGAATCTGCCTGTGCAGCTGGGCCTTAAGAGGAATCCTACCAGTCTCTAAATGGAGCTTTGCTCTGAGCCCAGGCAGCAAGAGGTGCTGTGTCCTGGTGGCAGGACAGAAGATTGCCTACAAAGCCAGCTCCAAGTGAATGAAATAGCAGGAGCTGACTCCCACCCACGGGTTCTGGATGCTTTTCTCTTCCAGCCCTTTGAAAGGAGAGACTCTCCTCTACACAACATAGGCTTTGTCTTCTTAGTTCAGAGATCTGAGGAGGGAAGTGGAGTGTGATGGCTACTCTTCCTTGTCTTTATTGACAACTCGATTAAATATAGAACTGCCCTGGAAGGGAGGCTTATGATGGGCCCATGAGAGCATTTTTAGAGAGGGTAAACTGGAGAGGGAAGGCTCACCCTGAATATAGGTGGCCCTATCAATGTGAGTTCCACACAAATGAGCAAATGAACAAATTGAGTTGGGCATCAGTACTCATCACTTCCTGTTTCTTGACTAAAGATGTAATGCCTTCCAGGCCCCCTATGCCATGAAGGACTGTGAGGCAAAAATAAACCCTTCCCATGTTAAGTTGATTAGATATTTTGTTATAACAACAAGATAATTATATGGAAATTATTATATTTAAGGGTACTGGGGAGTTTAGTAATGCAATGTCTTCCAAAGATTGGAAATAAAAATTAGGGGTGCAGTTGCTAAGGAAAATAGGCTTCTGTGTCTACTTGATTTTTATATCTAACTGGATAAAAATGACTTGCACCAGCTTCATGCACTCACTCACCCACTATTTGCTGAGTGCCTGAGGGTAGTGCTTCTGCTAGGTGTAAATCTCCAGTTTCCTTGGTCAGAATCCCAGAATCAGAACTGAAGGGTCACAGCTATTGCTCTGGTGGCAGGTTCTGGCATCATCCACGTGTTGATGATTCCTCAAATGTAAAGAATCTAAGACTTATGGGATCGTGGGCTGAAGATATCAACGGAAGGCTTAAGGGATCAGGCAGCATGTGGCAGGGCGAGGATCAGTGCAGTGTAGAATGCCCAGCAATGTGTGAATGAAACCCAAGCCACAAGGGAAGTTAGAGATGCTCAGAACGTAGGTCATCTGCCAGGAAATGCTTCTGGCAGTGAGCAGGGACAGCCCAACAAAGAGTTGGGAAGACCATGGGGCAGAGGTGTCTAAGCTCTTGAAATCTCATCACGATAGCCAATGTTGGCCACTGAGCTGTGGGATGGAGGGTTCTTCCTGCTTTAGATCCTGCTTTCTTTATAATCCTCCTCTCTAGACCACTGTTTTTACTCTTGGAATAAGTATATGCACTGTGTGCCACTGTAGTGCCCGATTACTTATGATCTTTATTATACAGCATGTAGAGTCTCATAAAAGACTTTAAACTAGGAATTTCAAACAATGAATTTGTGAACATGTAGAGATGGGCTAAAAGCATTTTGCATTATGAAATGGATGTGATCTTTTGGGGGGACCAGGGGCAGAATGTTATAATTGGGAGATAAAATGCTTCTCCCAAATGTTCATAGACTTGGTTGGCAAACTCCAATTGGGAGGAGCCTTCACAGTTGAGTGGAGAGTGTGATACGACTTTCTCACGTACTCTGGTGCCTCACATTTGACCATGTCCCCTGGAGGGGGAGACCTGGTGGCACTCAGAGGAAGGACAGCAAGTAGCCAAGAAGAGACTTGATACCCTATGAGAATATATAGGGGGACGTAATCCCCCTCAGGAACAGTCATAGGGGAGGGGAATAATGGGAAAATGGGGGGGGGGGAGGATACAAGGGATGGGATAAACATTGAGATGTAACAAGAATAAATTAATAATAAAAAAAAAAAAAGAGGGTGGCTTAGTTAGAGCTAGGTCATTGGGTCGGGGTGTCCTTAGCGACATTTTGTCCATGATCTCTTCTTGACTCTCTTGAGTCCTGGCTGCTATGGAGTGAAAATAATCTCCTGAGCACCATCTTGCTGCCACTATGGTCTCTTGTCCAAGATTATGCAGGGAAGCCACTATGGATCCAACTCTTTGAAACTGGGAGCCCAGATCATGTTTCTTTCCAGAAACTGTTTTGTCAGCTGTGCTGTCATAGGAATGAAATGTTTTAATAATATGGATTGTCACCTGAGTGGGTCTGTCCCTTTACCAAAAAATTCACCATTAATTTTAGCCATCATTGCTATGTTTACCTTGTGTGTAATTGTCTTTATTGTTACTTCAGTTTGAATATTTCTAACCTAAAAATCCTGAGTGCTTCCCAAGATGGGATATTTCCTTGCCTATATGAAAACACAACTGAAATTCTATACCGTGAAACTTAGCTTCATATGCAAAGACGACTAACAATGTTATATATAATTGTCACCTGCTATGTGGATAAGGTCTATGTAAATCATGAGTGAATTTTGGGTACTACACTCAATGTGTGTGCATACATCCAAAGCTCAGAAAGATCTAAGAACTAGAGTACCATGGTTCCAGGCTTTGTCATAAAAGAGAAACTCAATTTGTTTGTCAGACTTCTAAAAATACAAAAATAAATAAATAAATAAAGTTTCATTTGAGCTCATAAGTTTCGAGGTTGGAAAGATTGGCTGTTCTTAGCCGACCAGTTTCTGATGGGCATCTCATAGCCTAATTACAGCAGAGGGGTGAAAAAAGTACAGGCGCCTTTGATGGGTAACCTATTCTGCAAGAAAACAGCCCACCCATAAAGGCAGAGTCCTCCGGAGCAAAACACCTCTTAATCCCCAGGAGCTTTCCTCAGTAGCACAGTGGGGGAATCACTCTGCAACTTGAGTTTCCACAGACACAAATTATATTCAAACTTTAGCAGGCTGGGTACCTTTGTGGGGGTTAAATAATGTTTTTAAAGCAGGATGTTGAGGTCCAAACTCCTGACATCTGCTAATGAGTCCTTATTTGGAAACAGGAGTGTCATAAAGGTGAGCAGGTTCAGGTGAGGTCATATGAGCTTGTAATGGACCCTGACTTCAGAGACTGGCTTTCTTGCCAAGTGAGAGAGGTTTGGGGACAGAGACATACACAGGGTGAAGGTTCACGTGAAGACAGATGAGAATGACATAACTCTGAGCCAAAAACTAATGAAGATTCCTGGGTCCTGGAGCAGTGAGGAAGAAGCAAGGGGGCTTCCTTGTGTTGGAAGACCAAATATAAAAAAAGTTTTACCTCAGCAGATTCTGTGCTCCAACACTGAAGGAGTACATTTCTGCTTTTTCAAGCCACCCTACTTGTGGTAATTTGCTACAGTAGTCACAGGAGACCCATATAGAGCCCCACATACCTGGGGTGCTCATAGTCCAGTGTTCTGCAGGTCTGAATGAGTGAGGCCCCAGCTACTTTTATCTTCTGTGCCCAGTGTGTGGCTACAGAGTCCCTGCATCCAGCCAGATACCTCCGCCCAAAGAGAGCAGGCTTGTGGGCAGGAAGGAGACCACCCTCCCTTGTCGTTTTATCCACATCGGAAATTCCTCTTACATTTCTCAGGAAAATTTATGTTTCTTGAATACCAAATCTTAAGAACTATGAGTGGAACATATGGCAACAGTCTCTTGTGAGATTTAAAACTAACGGTATGGATTCAGATCTTGTAGGTTTGAAGGAATCTATTCCAAAACCAGGACAGAGTACACACAAGAAGAGAATCCAGGAGGAGCTGGAGAGGCAGATACAATTAGTCAGTCAATCTCCCCTGTTGTCATGGCTACACTGAAGTTTGTGTCTGGTCTGACTGTTGTTGTGGATGGTCAGTCCACGCTACAATTAACAATACTCATACCAAGATTATGTTAATGGTCTTCTGAGAAATGCCAACTTTGGAAGCGAAAGAAATCCTTCATGGAGCGATATGACACAGTTCTGACACGTTGCGTATCTTATCTCGTTAGGGAACCCAGATGTCAGGATGTCAGGGATGCTTTAGGGACTCTAGAAACAGCTCCTGGACCACTGTTTGATCCAAATTCTCTAATGCTTGTTTCCTTGTTGGGTATGTATGAAGGGTCATACAGAGACCACATCACCTTGTCTAACCTGGAGCCCAGCTCTATCCTCAATCAGTTAGGTGAAAACCATCTTGCCTCCCCTGGTTGCTTCTTATCCCCATCCCTGTGTGTTCAAAGGCTGTGTGGTCGAGTGGATTTTTCCCCCACTTCCCATCCTAAACCTTAATAGTTCTGTTCTAGGTCACATTTCTCAGTGGAAAGACTCTGTGGCTGATTTCATCTCTTTATTGTGTTCCTTTAAAAAAAACCTGACACATACTGTCTCATATTCGTGGGATGAAGTGTGGTGCTTGATACACGAGAACATTTTGTTAACCACCACACAGGGGTAGCTAGCTTTTGTGGGCTGCTGGGGTTGTTCCCTTTGTATTCAGAGAGCATGACATTTGGTGAGGGTCTTGATTGCTGGAGTGAGCACTAACTTCCTGAGTTCATTTCTTTGTTTAGTCCTCATCCAGGACTCAGGGAGGAATGTTTTGTTATCTGGAGCCACACAAGAGAAAGCCAAAGCCCAGAGAAACGTGCGGAGAGAAAGGGCCACAAGTCAAGGGAGGGGACGCTGGGGTGACTCTGTGAAATGACTGAGGACATTAGAGCTTTCCTCCTCCTCTTCTCTATGTGCATTTCCTGCCAGCTTCTCAGAGAAGCTGCCTCCTGGGGAGAGCTTCCTGACAGTGATGTCAACTTGACACTGTAGAATCACCTAGGCTTCTGGGCATGTCTATGAGAGATTGTCTTGATTACATTAATTGATGTGGGTGATTTTTTTTTTTTGCTCCCATTCCTAAGCTCACTGAATAATGAGTCATGAGACTCACACTCTGCTCTAAAATAAACTCTCATCTCCTTGCATTGCATTTGTCAGAGTATTTTATCACAGCAACAGGGAAAGAAGCTAAGATGGAGACCCAGAAGAAAGGTGCAGTTCCAGGCAACACTGGCTGTTGAAATGCCGCAACCCGGCTTAAGCACTAAGAGAGAATGTGGTGTGAAGCACAGGTTGGGGGAGGGGACCCAGCGGAACTTCGTGTTTTTCTGAGCTGTGTCAGGCCTGCATTAAAGAAGTGACTAAGATGAGGTCCCTTCTCACAAAACTACATGGCATGAAGGGAGGCGCCACTGAGCAGACTGAGCATTGGTGGGTACAGCTAGAGGGGCTGGTGGTGTCTATGGAATCAACAGTAAAGGGGGCGGGTTCTGGAATGCCGATTCCGTTCTGCTTTGTGTTTCCAGGTTATATGACGAAAATAAGAGCATGTTCACACTCCCACTTAGGAAGAAGCCTTAATACTGCCAACTGGAATTTGCAGCAGATGGTTCTGGTACTTAAATTACAATGGACTCTTCATTTGTCCAGAGGGGATCTTTCTGGGAGAAAGCTTCTTCCTGTTATGGGCTGAAACATGTCCCTTGTCCACCCTCATCCTCTAACTCATATGTGGAAGCCAAACACTCACTATGACAGTGTCCGGAGACAGAACATTCAGGTGGCCTGAGGTCAAAAGAGGTCATTGGTGAGGCCCTAAAATAATACAACTGGCTGCATTATGAGAAGAGAAAGAGAAAGGCACTATGCACACACCATACACACACACACACACACACACACATGCATACATACAAACAGACACACACACATACACACACATATACACACATCCATACACACACACACACATACATACAGACATACACACACATACATATATACATACAGACAGACATACACACACACATACACACACACGCACATACACACACACACTCACGCACACACATACATACATACACACACATACACACACATACATACATACATACATACAGACATACACACACACATACACACACACGCACATACACACACACACTCACGCACACACATACATACATACAGACATACACACACATACACATACACACATACATACATACATACAGACACACACACACACACACACACACGCACACACACACACACACTCACGCACACACATACACACACATACATACATACATACATACATACACACATATACACACACACATACATACACATACATACATACAGACATACAGACACACACACACACACACACACACACACACACACACACACACACACGCACACTCCACACATAAAACAAAGGGAATTGGTAGCTTTCTGCAAGCCACATGAGGAGCCCTTGCCAGACCTTGGCCCTGCCAGTACTTGGATCCTGGATCTGTAGCCTCCGGAACCATGAGATTACACAACACATATCTCTGCAGGTTCATGACTTTTTGAAATGACGATGAGCCTCGCTAACTAATGCAATCTCCTTGGCTCAACAGCACATAAATGTGCTTTGACTTAACAATTGTTAATATGGAGCAGTTTGTACGTTTAGGTATGTATGCCCTTTCAGAGGATGCCTAAAAAGCCATGACGTGTGCTCTGCAGTGCTGACAGAACCCTGAATAATTCTAAGACTGTTTCCCTCATTTGCTGCCCCACCCTGCTCACACTGGATAGCATCTTTTTACACATCCTTGGTGTTTATAGCCTCTGTGTATAGATATGTGATTCAATGTGCAAGAGTATATCTATGAATAATATATGTGTTCCTGTGTGTGAGCATGTGTGTGTATAACTTTAGGAATGTATAAGTGTACATGGACAGGCATATACAGGCCTGTATATATGTGGGTGTGGATATGTGCATGTGTGCAGAGGTGTGTGCATGTACATATGTATGTAGAAATGTATGTACATATAAATATGTGTGTAGGTATATATGCACAGAGATATGTATATGTAGATAGATATGTTGATGTATGTGTGTAATTATACACAAATGTGCATATGTGTATATTATGTAGTGTGTCTGTGTACAACTGTGGTAGTGTGTCTGTGTGTACAAGTATACACACAGACATACACATATATATGTTTAGGTGTGTGTATGTATGTAACATATGTAAGGGTATGCATTGCATTTGTTTGTATAGTCTACTGCTTTTGCTTTAGATAAGCACCCAAGGGTGACAAACTCCACCTCTGTGGAGTGAGCCTCACCACAGAGAAGCCCTCTAAGATCCTGTTTGCAGCCTGTGTTCTGGCCCTCCCTGTTCTGTTCCCTCACCCTGAGCAGGACAGGTGATAAAGCAGACCAGCTTTGCCTTCTGTCTCCTAGCAACTGTTCTTAGCAGGTGAGAAGCAAGGTCCAGAGATGGGCTGGGTCAGGTGGGAAGCCCAAATCCTCAGGGCTAGTTAGATCCTTCTTCAGTTCGTGGAGCAGAGGGCGTGGGGGCGGCTCTCATTATTTAGCTGTGTAATTTGTGTTGACAGACTGGATGGGGATGTTTCATCAAGCAATGACACAAAGGAGTTTGACTTGTTCCAAAACACAAAGGCGACAGCAGCATAAATTAATGTGCATGTGTGCTACTGCACCAAGCCCTCACTAGCCATGCACAGCACAAGGAAGGCTGGGGCATCACTTTCTCCTTCTGAGATGGGAGGTGCTTTCTGTGAGAAAGAAAGGGCAGTGCGTCTTATTTCCAGGCAGAGCAGAGGCGGCTCAAGCAAGAAGCAACCATCCCACTGAGGATCCCTTGGGGTCTTGGCCTTGTCTCTCACACAATTGGGACACTCTTATTTCATCCATCCCTAGTGACAAGTCATCTCTGCCTTTCTGCAGCCTTTGATGTTCATTGTAGGAAGATGTCACCTGGGTGAAGATCAAAGGTAGCCTTGGAGGAAAAACAATGTCACAAAAGGCTGCTCTCCCATCCGAGACTAGGAGAGACAGGTGGGGAATGAAAGGGGCTGTCCTCTCATCTGCTTTGCCAAAGTGGAAGGAGAAACCTTTGTTTTATGCTCCCCTGCCTTCTACCCCCCTCACTTGCTTGCCCTGCTCTTTCCTCTTCTTCTATTTGCTTCTTAAAAGAAGATTTTTCTGGGGAAGTTGAGTGACTGCATGCAGAAGACCAGCCTCAGCAAGTACAAATAAAAGACTCAGGAACTCTTCTGCAGCCTGTATATAAATTTCAACCTGAAGGGACTCTGGACCACAAATACAGGCAGATGTGATATACCACTACCCGTCCTTCCCTCCCTCCCTCCCTCCCTCCCTCCCTCCCTCCCTCCCTCCCTCCCTTCTTTTATTTCTTTATAACTTAACCATAATAGTATATTTGTTCTTTATTGGGAAAAAACAGGAAAACAGAGGATCATCTAGGAAAAAAATTTTTATATTTAGAAATAAACTTAATGTGTCACACCAAAGAATAAATAAACTTTTTGCACATGCAACTGAAATAGCCTATTCAGTAGTCTTGATGTTTCTCATTTGGTGAATGCTACACAGAATGTGGTATCTGTTACACCCACCAGGTCCTAGACCTGGGGGGGGGGTGTGGTCACATTTTTTTTCACAAGGCCTTTAGAGTACACAGCCAAACTGAATGAGGGTTTGCCTCTGAGTGTTCCCATTGTGTTAGCAAAACGTCCATAGAAAAGTAACCACAGAATGAGTGGCATGTGCTAACATTAAGCAGTGAACTCAGGCATCATGGGATTTGGAGAGGAAAGAAATCAATTGAATAGCTGTGAATATCTGGTCAATTTAAGACCATTGAGATTATTTAGAACACCTTCCTTCTTAGACTATATTCCCAGACACACGAGACTCATGCCCATTTTGAAAGGCTGACAAGGATGTTTGTGGGTGGATTTGCAGAGTGAGGACTCCAACTCCTACTTTCAGCTGCTTGAGGCAGAGATGTAGGCGGAAGCATTTTATTTTCTCCCTACAGAAGTCTTGTTTTGCTTGCCCTCTGTCTCTTAAGTCTACAGTCTTCCATCTGCTTGGGTGGGGGCGAGTATGTCTGGCAGCCCTAGGGTAGAAGCATTTTTAGTTCAATAGGAGTCTGACATCTTTGTGATCCCCTAGGTTTTTCTTTAAGCCTCCATACGTCTTTGTGTGGGTCCAGCTCAGTGCCAAGTGTGGAGGAGGGACATGAACTGGCATGTAGGATGTTGGGGGCTAGTTTCATATTGTAGCAGAAACACATTTGAGGTAAGCTTCAAGACAATGGAGTGACAGGTACATGTTGAGTGAATGGGAAACACTCCCAGAAGAGAATTACACGTGAAAGGGTCCTTGAGGACTGCTCTGAAGAAAAAGAGGAAGAATGGGTTGGATAATAGAAGAAAACAATCCATAATGCAAAGCTCCAGCCCCAGAGAGGTGGTAAACCTTCAGAGCCCCAAAGTGACTTAAGAATACAGGGGCTATGTCCTTGTTCCAACCAGTCACTGGGTATAAGAGACCTTTCTAGAAAAGGAGTGACATTTTTATTTTTTTGAGACAGGGTTTCTATAGATAGCCTTGACTGTCCTGGTACTCACTTTGCAGACCAAACTGGCCTCGAAACTCACAGAGATCCACCTGTCTCTGCCTTCCCAAGTTCCGGGATTACCAGTGTGTGCCACCATTGCCAGGCAGGGGTGACCTTTCATGAGTCAGTTCTCTGCAGAAAAGGGTGGTTCCTAATGATGATTCTATGAGCAGCCATGCTCCCAGGAGCAGAGAGACAGATTTTTAAGAAGAAAAAGACCAGAGAGGTGTCCTACTGGGTAAAGGCACCAAACCTTGCATCATGTTTGGTGACCTGAGTTTGGTTCATGGGTCTCACAGTAGAAGGAGAGAAAGAACTCCTGCAGACCTTCACAAGGTCGCTGTAGCATGCGCCTGCCCACATCTCTCCCCTCTACACTGAACCCATGCATCTAAAAAGCAAACAGTAAAAAGACAAAGAAAGAGCATCAAGGTTCAGTGGCAGAATCCACAGCAGTCTCCCTTTGGGGCTCCATTTGGCTTCCTCTGGAAACAAGTCCTCCAGGATCCAGTTGGCTCTGGTTTCCTAAGGTACTTACAGACCACAGCTCCTGTTCTCCAGTTGGTCTTGAAGCCATAATGGATGCTTTCTGTCCTTGTACATTTTAGTTTCTTGTTGTCTTGGATAGACAATGTAAGTCATATTAGGTGGCTTGCTGTTTGGAGATCAGATTTTGATCCGCAAGACACCCGGGACTCTTTACTTCGAATATTATCTGACTATTAAAACAGGGCATGTGAGCACCAAGAGGTGCCTCAGAGGATCGGTGAGTTTCCAGAGACATTCTCTCCTGTCCGGCTGTCCAGCAGCAGCAGATCTGTCATTTATGATTCCTTTCCCTACTCTGCTGGCATTCCATGAGTAGTTAAAAGTGCCTTTCTACATATAGCAGTTTAGTTTTCAACATAGTCTCAATTAGACATAATGTAAAATTCTTCCTGTCTGAGACACAGAGTATAAGGAATCACAGAGCCCGAGACTGTTGGCTTGGTAGCACAGTTGGTTATAGTTTCTTTACTCAATATTTTCTATCTCCAGCTGACGTGGGACCATATAGTGACCATTCTTTTAGGATCTGCCTGTGTACAGAAGATAGTAATGTTTTCAAGTTTGCATTGCATTTAATTAATTAGTTTATTTATTTTTGAGTCAGGATTTCACAGCACAACCCTGGCTGACCTTGAACCCAGAGTTCTGCTTGTCTGGGTCTCCCGAGTGAATCAATTAAAGGTGTATACCGCCATGCCTTGCTTCTTTGAGAGGCCATCCTATCACTCTGAAGGGCTATGATGCCTAACGACATGGCAGGTGATAGGACCAATGGATTCTATTACCTGTACGTTACTTTCCCCTCCACTATTTTGGTCTTTTGGCCTAATACAATGTTTGTTACCATTTTATTTCCACTGATGAAATTCTACAGACAATTTTATTGACCAAAGCCCTAGGGACAAAAAGAAGCATGTTTATACTTGCCATGTGTGTTGATATTTGTCAAATGGAATCATTGCACCTTCCAAGAAGGTAAAAGGTGCCCAGAGCAGTCAACTTGTTATCAGGCACTTAGTTTATGTCTGCAAAGGCCAAATAGGAAGCTCTGTTGCTGGACAGGGAGATACTCAAGAGCAGCTGTACCAAGATCAGCCTCAGCCTCAGCCTCAGCCTCAGCCAGCGGAAGTCCACCCTGCTGGGCCCATATGGAGCTTCCATCTCTTCTTTGCTGCCTGCCCGTTTGCATGGCCTTTGTAGCAGCACTACATTAGTTCATAACAAATACTGCCTGGTGACAAGTGACAAGCTCCTTCCACCTGATTGCCTTAGAGTTGTTACGCAGTGGCCGTACTATGCGGCAAGATCACCACACTCCATAGCCACTCCCAGGGGTCCATTCTCCTAAATCCTTCTTAGCAGACACCAATATTTAAGTCTCTCTGCTTTTAAGGATCAGCTGGCTCCATTTAAATTTAAGTGCACTAATGGCTGTACTTCAGGTTTCTTCTCTGTCCAAGGTAGAAGACCTGATTCGTCAGACTGGTGCTGTCAGCTGGGGCGATATATCTTTGCCATCTTTCAAGTATTTCCAACAGGGAGCAGTAGTGAAACACCAACCCATTTTAAATTCACGACAACACACCAAAGTGACCAACCCACATGCCAAGCTCAGAATTTTTTAAAAAAAATGTTTTATTAATTTATTCTTGTTACATCTCAATGGTTATCCCATCTTTTGTATCCTCCCATTCTTCCCTCCCTCTCATTTTCCCCTTATTCCCCTCCCCTACGACTGTTCCTGAGGGGGATTCCCTCCCCCTGTATATGCTCATAGGGTATCAAGTCTCTTCTTGGTAGCCTGCTATCCTTCCTCTGAGTGCCACCAGGTCTCCCCCTCCAGGGGACATGGTCAAATATGGGGCACTAGAGTTCATGTGAAAGTCATACCCCACTCTCCACTCAACTGTGGAGAATGTTCTGACCATTGGCTAGATCTGGGTAGGGGTTTAAAGTTTACGGCCTGTATTGTCCTTGGCTGGTGCCTTAGTTTGAGCAGGACCCCTGGGCCCAAATCCGCCTATCATAATGTTCTACTTGTAGGTTTCTAGGACTCTTTGGATCCTTCTACTTTGCTATTCTCCCAGAATTATTTTTCATTAGCTTGATACTAAGGAGCAATAGGTGTAAGCCATAAGAGGGGACAAAGAAACAACGATGCTAGGAAATATGCGTGGGACACAACATACTCATGTAATTTACCTGGGTCTCTGGTCCTATTCATGCCCCTTCTCAGACGTGCCACATACAGTTTACAAGGAACCCATGCTGCTTCAGCCTGGCTTCATGGATCGGTGGGGCTGGCAGGTCTCAGCTTATGATGGGCATCTCTCGCTGTCATCTGATGCCTTGTTCAGATGGTCCATATTCACTAGAGCCTCGTGTCCAACCAAGTCCTGCCTTTGAAATGGAACATACTCCTGCAGCAGATGGCATGGCCTTGCTCCAAGACTCTAATGGCTTGCATTGTGACTGTGTATCAACTGTCCTTGATGGCTTTTCCCAACCCAGAAACCTCTAATACCATAAGGTCTGCCAGGCTGTGTGGCCAAGTAACATGTCTGCTTTTGTTTCAGTTCAAACTTTGCATAGAGCCCTTTCATAGGAAGTTGGCAGCCTTTCACGTCACCTGGTAAATGAGTCAGAGAAACTTTTCCAAGCATGGAATATGGTGCTTCCAGGACCCAGGGGCTTAGAGAGCACTGTGACACTTTCCTTGTGGTGGCAGTTGTGAGATGTGTTGGTGTGTCATCTATTTGATGGGGGTGGGTCGGGAGGGAGATGCTTTGTTACGGTCAAATCATTTGGATCCTAAAAATCTCACGGATATGGCAAGCCCTTAAATTTTCCCAGGAGCATCCTCTGCTCTCCAAATTACATGTGCCTATAGTTTACTACTGGTTCTTTCTTGTGTGGTCTAATTAGCCTGGCATCGCTAATATAGTAGCTAATAAAATCACACACAATACATGAGCTTTAGGTCTCTTCCTTGGAGCCTTTTAAAAATTGTTTTACACATTTGTACATTTAGATGTTGAATTTACTCATTTTCACCTAGCCCATTTCTCTTGCTTATTTTCCCCCTAACACTGGAACCCTTCTCAGCAAGCAGCCACCTACTTTTGTGTCTTAGAGTTACAGGCCATGTGTGTGTAGAAAGTTATTCAGTGAAACAAGGACCACTTATCTGTGGATATATATGTGTACATATACATACGCACATATAGCCACATATATATGCACACAACATACACATGCATACATATATGTAAATGTATACATTTATGTGTATATGTGTATACATTTACATATATGTGTATATATGTATATATGTGCATACATATAGCTATAATAAGTGGCTCCTACAAATACACACACACACACACACACACACACACACACGATTGAAGAAAGTGTTGTTTGTTCCACAACAAATATTATTTGCTAAAAGCTCATCATTTGTGATGAAATGTTTATGGAGCCAATCCCATGTAAATCTTGTACAGATAACCAAGGCAGCAATGAGATCATGAAAGCAGTGACCATGTTATGGTTTGAAAGAAAATGGCCCCCATAGACGCATAGCGAGTTGTACTATTAGAAAGTGTGGCCTTATTGGAGTAAATGTGGTGTTGTTGGAGGAAATGTGTCATCGGAGGTGGACTTTGAAGTCTTGGATGTTCAAATCAGGCCCAATGGGACATTCTGTTCCTGTTGTCTGCTGATCAGGATGTAGAGGTCTCAGCTACCTCTCCAGCGCCATGTCGGCCTATGTGTAACCACGCTTCCTGCCATGACAATAATGCACTAAACCACTCAACTGTAAGGTAGCCACAAAGAAATGCCTTCCTATATAAAAGTAGTGGTCGTGATGTCTTTTCACAACAATAGAAACCCTAAGACACCATGCCATGTCCAGAATACACCTTTTTATGCTTATCTCCCTATCGCCAGCTCTTAAATTCTTTTAGCTTCTTTTTCCAAAATGTCCATTGAGTCTTACAGGAGGTATGATTTCTGCTCCGTTTTGGGCCAAGTGCTTCACCCCTAATGCCTGGCATTTTTTGGCAGTTGTCAGTTTCTCCATTACTTATTGTCGGCTGCAGCAAGAAGAATCTCTGATGAAGACTATATGCTGAACTACTCTATGGTTAAAATATAATATTCATAAGGTAGTTTAACAACAGGACTATTTTTCAATGGAACAGTAGTAAGTTCTCCCTGAGGGCCTATGACCTCCTCTGCAAAGGCTCATGACCAGACTATAGGAATAAGTATAAATTCCTGCACTTGAACCATCAAATCCATTTGGAAAATGGTTGGTTGTCCTCAGAACAGTCGGGACACTATTGTAATAATGCTTGGGTGATCATTATTGTAGCTCACAAGGTTCATAGTGAAGTAACACCTCTGGTGACTTTTCTTCCCAGCAGCCTTCACTTCGGGACCATAAATAGTAACGTATACAGAGCAAGCTTCCACCTCAGCTCCAGCTTGATTTTCCTATGATATGTGATGTAAGTGTGTGGTGTCTTGAGCAATAAGGTCTTACCATTAAGTTCTGGTGGGAAACCAAAAGCAATGACAAATACCTGTATTTCAGGGGAGGGTCTATAAAAATTCTCCCTGCCCAACAACTCATAAGGAGATGTCTCACATCTAGCACCGGGAGTTTTGGAACCAGCTTGGATTTTCATCAACTGATGAATGGAAAATTGAAATGTGGCACATACAAAAACTCTGCATGTTATCCCATATATAAATATCCTACATATATATTTTTATAATAATATGCTTAATATTGTGTGCTAATAAAAGCCCAAGTGGTAGAAAGGGGGCCATTTGAGGGAGAAAAGGAGAATAGTAGAACACACCAGCCATAAAAGTAGAGAAGGAAAATACTGAAGGTGGGAAGGTCTAAATAAGAATACAGGTAAGAGGATGGGTGCAAGAAAAAAGGACCAGAACCTAGGCTCTATAACAAGCCATATGAAAACCTACCATTTTATAAATTTTGAAAAAATACAATATATAAACAAGTATTTGAATGGAGCTTCCCTTAAAGGATGGAAAATACTCCTCCCAGAAGTCATGGAGTATTAAATGTCTCTTTGAACTGTTATTTTGACAGAGGGAAGGTGAATTGACCATGCCTTGGGCAAGACTATAAGTACACAGTGTTATTTGTGATGTGAGGACCACACACCATTTTTGATCCCCCTGAGACAAAGGCAGGTGTGCTTGAATATGTCACGTGCCAGAGTCTGTGTGATCTGTGCTAATAAAAACACTACATCTAGCACAATAGGTTGCAGTGGACAGTGGCTTTGGATGACATTAGCAGTCATCCATTTTTCATCCACTATGATCTCTCTGGTTAAGGGGATCCTGGAATTTCCATTTTTATAAGGGACCCTGGTTTTATAACAGCATCCCTTGTTTAAAAAGACAGATATCATTGAGAATCTTAATGATGTTTTCTTACTCATCAGTGCATTCCTTCTCAGTTCAGGAAATTGGCATCCTCCTAGCCTATAAAAACAGTTGTAAGGTAGAGTTTCTGCCTGTATCCATTCTATTGTGCCCATTTTCTGAGCCTGTTGAGATTTTCTTCCACCATCTGCCAGGGGTGTTCTGGGGTATCCATTTAGTATAAGACATTGCTTTTGCTACACATCTGAGATACAACCTGGTGGTTTATAAGCAATGTCTGGCAGGATCTTTGCCAAGGTTTTTGAAGGTTTAAAGACATCACATGCTGACACAGCTTCTTTTATCCAACTTAATTTCATTCATTTGATCCATTATCCTCAGGATCTAATCCAGTTTACATACTCCCAATGCCACCTAACTTGTCCTGCTTTGCTGTACCATCTTTCTCTTCCTTTGCTTGAACTTTTTGGTGTGTCCACATTTGATGTCTATTATGGTCTGATTCACATAATGGGACAATGGAAAAAAAAAAAACAAGTAAGATCTTACAAGGCATCTGACTTCCACGTGGCCTCTAAATGAGTTTCTATTTCTATGAAGAGACACCATGGTCACAGCAGCTCTTATAAAGGAAAACATTTAATTGTTGCTGGCTTACAGTTCAGAGGTTTAGTCCATTGTCATCATTGTGGGAAACAAGGCAGCACATAGGCAGACATGATGCTGGAGAAGATAATGAAGGTTCTACATCCAGATAGGCAGGCAGCAGGAAGAGAACAATGGGCCATTAAGCCTGGCTTGAGCTTCTGAGAATTCAAAGCTTGCCAGTGATGCATGTTCTTCAATAAGACCATACTTACTCCAACAAGGCCACACCTCCTAATAGTCCCTATTCTCTATGGGCCTATGGGGGGCATTTTTAATTAGACCACCAAATTCTACTCTCTGGCTCCTTAGGCCCGTAGCGTTATCATAATGTGAAATGCATTTAGTCCTACTTCCAGCGTCCCCATAGTCTATCACAGTCTCAAACTTGTTTAAAAGTCCAGAGCTCAAAGTCTCTTATGAGACTCATGCATTTGCTTAAATGAAAGCCCCTATAAAACCAAAATAAAAAGGCATATTAAATACTTTTCCCCCCTTGTTTTTTAAATTTAATTTTATTAATTTATTCATATTACATCTCAATGGTTATCCCCTCCCTTGTATCCTCCCATTCCTCCCTCCCTCCTATTTTCCCCTTACTTCCCTCCCCTATGACTGTGACTTAGGGGGACCTCCTCCCCCTGTATATGCTCATAGGGTATCAAGTCTCTTCTTGGTAGCCTGCTATCCTTCCTCTGAGTGCCCCAGGTCTCCCCATTCAGGGGACGTGGTCAAATGTGAGGCACCAGAGTATATGTGAAAGTCAGACCCCACTCTCCACTCAACTGTGGAGAATGTCCTGTCCATTGGCTAGATCTGGGTAGGGGTTTGAAGTTTTAGAATATACCCAGAAGATGCTCCAGCACACAACAAGAAAATTTGCTCAACCATGTTCATAGCAGCCTTATTCATAATAGCCAGAACATGGAAACAGCCTAAGTGTCCCTCAGTAGAAGAATGGATAAAGAAACTGTGGTACATTAACACTATGGAATACTACTCAGCTATTAAAAACAAGGAATTCCCAAAATTTGTGGACAAATGGATTGAACTAGAAATGCTCATAATGAGTGAGTTAACCCAGAAGCAGAATGAGTCAAATGGTATATACTCACTTATATCTGCATAGTAGCCCAAGGAGCATGTCCCATGAAAGTCTTCACTAACCAGGAAACTGGGACAGAGGGGAGGACATCCTATTGAGACTCTAGATAAGAGAAGCATGGGAGAATAGCAAAGTAGAAGGATCCAGAGGATCCTAGAAACCTACAAGAAGAACATTATGATAGGCAGATTTGGACCCAGGGGTCCCGCTCAAACTATGGCACCAGCCTAGGACAATACAGGCCGTAAACTTTAAATACTTTTAACACACAATTATGCAGGATATACGATACAACTCCAAAAGGGAGAATAGTGAGGCAATACTGGACCAAAGCAAGAATGAAAACCATCTGGGCAGACTCCAAACTCTAAATCTCCATGACTTGTGTCAAAACACTCTTCAGATCTCCAACTCCATTTAGCTTTGTTGACTACAGCACACTCCGTTCTCTTGGACTGGTTCCACTTCCTGTTAGCAGCTTTCCTCAATGGGAATGCTATGGCTCTGGCATCTCCAATATCTTGGGGTCTCCAAGACAATTTAGGCTTCACCTTCACAGCTTCACACAAGACCTCTCTACGCCTACATACAGAGATGCCACTCACACACACCTAGCCTTAGTGGCTTTCTTTAGTGGTGGAAGATTCTATTACCCCTTTCTTGTATACTTTATTGTAAAGCCAGAACTACTTGGCTGAAACTGCCGATTTCTGCCACTTACTGGAGCTGGAAACTTGCCCCCCTTGTTCAATAACAAGTTCTCCAGATTTCTGATTTGGGTCCCTTCCTTCATTGTCAAGGCTTGCCTATACTGGAACTCACTCTGTAGATCAGGTTGGACCTGAAATTAAAGATTTACCAGCCTCTGCCTTTTGAGTGCTGATATTAAAGGTGTGTACTGCTGCACCTAGCCCTAATCTTTTCACTAGTTCCTTTTTATCTTTCTTTAATTCCTTTTTACAAGTAGAATGCTTAGTTGGGTGGAGTATCGCTCTGAGATCACCACTTCCTTTATGCCACTTACCATCAGACTTTTCTTTAATCTGTTCACCTCCTTGTATACAGGGCTTACTTAGATCCATTTCAATTCCTGGTGTCCCCTTTCTCCTGAAAATGTACATTCTGTATTTTTCCTTGTTTAGTTTGGTCCTTTTCATTATAGATATACATAAGAGTGAACATTAATAGCCATACAACAGAATCCATACTAGGCTATTTTGAGATTTTTCTCTGCCAATTCCATTAATCCAAAACTCTTCAATTTAGCCTCAGGCAGACTTTTCAGACAAGGGTAAGAGGCAGAAATATATATATATATATATATATATATATATATATATATATATATATATATACATATTTGGCATATATATACATATTTGGTATATATATACATATTTGGCGCACACACACACACATACATATTTGGCCAAAATATCGCAAGAACAGTCTCTAGGCCACATAATACAAATATTCTTCTCTGAAGCTCCTGGAGCAAGCCCCTCCAGTTCAAGTTACCTTCAGCACCACCGTCTTTCATGCTCCTACTAGTGTGTCCCATTGAGCCTCACTTGAAGCGTCCAACTGCTTTTCTAATCCAAAATCCTAAAGTCCACATTTCTCTAAACAAAAGCAAAGTCATGCCTAACACAGCAATACCCCAGCCCCTGACACCAACTTCTGTCTTAGTTAGAGTTTCCATTGCTATAAAGGGACACTGTTACCATGGCAATTCTTATAAAGAACGACATTTAATTGAGTCTGGCTTACAGTTCAGAGGTTTAGTCCATTATCATCATGGCAGGAAGCATGGCAGCGTACAGGCAGACATGGTGCTGGAGAAAGACGAGAGTTCTACATCCAGATTGGCAGGCATTGGGAAGGAAACAATAAGCCACTAAGCCTTGCTTGAGCTTCCAAGGTCTCAAAGCCTACCCCTAGTGACACACTTGCTGTAACAATACCACACCTACTCCAATGAGGCCACACTTCCTAATAGTGCCATTCTCTATAGGTCTATGGGGGGACCATTTTTATTCAAATCACCACAGCATAATACTCAGGTGAGGAAAAAAATGAGGATAGCCTACTCCTGTCTAGCAGTTTTGGAGAAGGCAGGGGTTTACTTTTTTAAGCTGTGTCATTAACATGGTAGGAAGCTTACCTTTTCAAGTTCAGAGTCTCTTACATCTTGGCTCTGATCACTGTGCTTGTAGCTCTCTGCTGTGAGAGCTTAGGATTTTCTTTAAGAACAAGGAGGCTACCATCCGGCTTCCATATTTTGCTTTGGATGGTCTACTGCTAGCCATAGTCTGATGTAATTTCTCATCAATGAGTGAGTCCAAGTGCCCAGTCACAACTACCGATTCCACAGACTTGTCTTTTATATCTCTCCACTACCAGAGATGTGATTCCAGGAGCCACATTTGCCGTGGCAACCAGAGAGTATTCATATTATACTCACCACTAAGATGGACCCCACTAAGCTGGCCAGGGACTCGCCAGCCTCAAAAGTCCAAGCTTATCATAAAAATCTACCTTCCTTGTCATTGCAGATACTAATTAGATTACATTAGGTTTCCTCAAGTGAAAAATGTCTATTCGGTAGAGTTCTTGAGAAAAACACATGTACAAAAAGCAAAGGAGACAGAATTGAGAATGAGGAGGAGAAAAAGGAGGGAGAAAGGAGAAAAGGAAGAAGCTAACTGAAAATGTGTTTTTTCTGCAAAGATCTAGCCTGTTCTGTGGGAAGCACAGAGCTAGGATGGTCTTTCAGAGCTGCTTCCAGTAGAGGACAGCTTGAGTTCTGTACTCTCATCAGGCCATTACTGATCACAGGCATTCTCCTCAGGTAGGAACTCAGGTAGGAATAGTGTCTAACAGGAAAAAGTTCTTTGTGGCTTAGGGCAACACATCTGGTCTCATATGAATTGTTATCAGCTAATACATGTAGAAACTGGGAAGTGAACAAACGAGTCCTGATCTCATTGGACACCCAAGTACCCACTGTAGGTGCCACTATAGGCACCCCAAGCCACAAGGAAAGAAACGAATCATAGAAAAGGACCAAAGACAATGCATTTGTAGCAACAGTGTCCGTTTTATACGTGCCAACCATTATTAGACATTATTTTGTTTGATATTACATAAGTTGTTCTTCCTTCCTTTTTTATGCCTGTATTTATTCATCTACAGAATGAAGTTACTAATTAGTAATGACTTTGGAAACGTGCCCAACATATTGCAAATGTTTTAAAACGTTGACATTCGCACGAGCACTGTTATTGCATTTTTCAATAAGTCAGACTTACTTTCTGCTGACACTTCCCTTCCAACCATCCTAAATTAGCCCTTGGATACTTTTTTCTCTCAAAATGAAACTTCCTCTTTAACTTGCAAATTTCCCAACTTGTTCCTCAAAAGTACTGTGTACCCTGCACACCCCATCTCCTTCTTGAGTCTCTCCGCACTGACTACTCACAGAGCCATGAACGATCATGTCTTTTGAAGGAGTGAGAGCAGCGTGCATTCTGGATTCAAGACTCCGTGTCTATAGAAGCTGTGCTACATTGGGTAATCCAAGCCACTGAGTGTACTGAGATCAAGTCCCGTACTTATAAAGCTGGAGACAAAAGCATCTAGTTCAATAGCACACAATGGCACAAGGCTTAACTGTGAAGACTAGGTAAAACTCCCGGTACAGCCACACATTCTTTAGTTGGCTCAATAAACAGTAGTTAATGGATTTTGTAGCAGTTCTCATATGACTCAGCCAGACAGTCATTCTGTGCATAACTAGACTAACATTCTAAGGGCCAACAATGGAAAGACCATGTGAGAAATAGGGAAATAAAGGGTTAAGTCCCTCCCCACCCCTGCCCACTGTAACAGATCTCCAATTATATCCTCCAATGGGTCCTCTACATATTTTGTCTCCTTGCCTCTCCCTCCTCATACCTCCTCAACAGACCTGTGTGCTATCAGGACACTAATTTTGGCATTGGCTTCATACTTATCTTTTATGTTTCTCTCAACACATTACAAGGTACTTGAGAGGAGAAATTCACAGATCCTACCATCCTCTGGCAACAGATACCTGTGTGAGTCACAGCATTAATTAGTATCAGGAGATATGACATGAAAGTGCATCTAATATGCATGTGTATTGTTGGATGATAATCAGTTTTAGTGTGTGCATGTGTGTGTGCATGTTGGCATGCACACCACATGTATGTGTGTTTGTTCATGTGTGAGTGTGGATGGATGTGTGCCACACTTAACCTTGACTGTAAATCCTCCCCCTCTCTATCTTGCTTGAGATAGAGTGTCGTCTATACTGTGCAAGCCAGGCTAGCTGGCCAGTGAATTTCTCTTCAGAAATTCTTCTGTCTCTGCCTCCGATTTTCTATAATCTGTTTTAGGATTACAGATGCTTTGCCTGTGATGTCTGGATTTTACAAGGACTCTGAACTCGGGTCCTCAGACTTGTATGGGAAGCTCTTTTACCTGCTGAGCCATCTTCCCAGCCTTGGTTCACATTTGGAATGCATACTATGGATGGCATTGTATTTTTAAAGTATATTTCTTATTGATGTATATTAATTATACAGAATAATAGGTTTCACAATGACATCTCCACTATGCATCACAGGCAAAGGAGGAGTGATAGCAACAAGATGTGCATAGCAAAGCTCCTAGCATAGATGGCTGGGAGCTTGAGGGGCAGCAACAGGCTTTGGAAAAGCTCTCCTGAGGTTTGTGGGGATTAAAGTAGACAGTCAAGGGTGGTGGTGGGGGAACACTCAGGATCTGAGGTTTCCTTATTGTCTGGACTATGAGTAAGCCCTGAGAGTGTGTCTACAAACCCCAAGTGCCTGTCCTCTGGAGAGAAAGGCAAAGAAGGTAATTCCTTTCAATTGCTTGAGACATCTCTCCAGGGACCCTTGCTTTTCTCCAGAGCCCTAGATTGTAGCAGAAACATCACAACTGTCTTCCCATGTCAGTTATTAACTTGAGGATGTAAACTGACTCTTTAACCTTTGGAGAGTTGGTGATAACTCCCTAAATGCCAAATTTGCACACACACACAGCTTGACACTTATGGAGGGGACTATAGGACAAAACCCCTTTTAACAGACACAAAACTTTGGGACCAGAATCTTCCCAGTTTATAGGAGAGCTGGGAAGTTGGAGTCAGAGTGTCTCAATGCCTTTCAGAGCAGAAAGCCTCTGCATGTGGGAACTGTAGCCCTGTGCCCAGCAGCTTATCTATACACCCACAGTGACTCAGCTTGCCTTCTGGCGCTATTATGGACCACTCTCCACACCATCCTTCCTGGATTCTCAGTCTCATGCCTCACTGCCTGCTATTTGTGCTCTGAAGGGTACATTAATTGGGAAGGTAAAATACAATATTAAATGCTCTTTTTTTGTGGTTTGTGAAAGGCCTCGAAAGCTTAGCTTAACTCCAAGAGCTTAAATCAATAGCTCTAGCCCATTTTCTAATCACAGAGAATTTAATAATGATCAGGAAAGCCATTGTCAGTCTGATCTGTGGGACCATTAGAACTTTAACTCTTGGAAAACAGCTTCCTGTCAAATTCACACACTGTTATCATATTAAATGTCACTCAGAGAGGTATTAAAACCCTTTCCGAGGAGCAAGCATTGCAGGAGTCCTATCAGAATTACTATATATGCTGATGGGCTGCCTCCTCAGGGGGTGGGGAGGAAGAGTTTTCTACTATGATCCACTCAAGCCAAAAAAGGAGGCCCCTTGGTGGCTAGGTCTCTGATTCTGGAAGTCTGTTCAGGAACCTCAGCTCAAGAAAGTTTGCTTTCATCTTCTAAAGTCTGGCACTCTGAGGGAATCACTGGTTTTGTTTTGTTTTGTTTTGTTTCCCCAAGAAACTGGCACCACACAGATCCTTAAAACAAAAGACTACTTGAATCACTTCACATCACAGTGGTGCCCCATGGTGCAAGTGTTTGGCATATCATATCCCAAGTATCAGAACTGCTGACTTTCCCATAGATGAAATCCACTATTGTAACTTGTAGGATTGCTCGAGTCAACTTCTTCTGTCAACCTGACACAACCCAGAATCATCCAAGGGGGTCTTAACTGTAGAAATGTCCAAATCAGCGGGGCGGTGGTGGCACACGCCTTTAATCCCAGCACTCGGGAGGCAGAGGCAGGCAGATCGCTGTGAGTTCGAGGCCAGCCTGGTCTACAAAGTGAGTCCAGGACAGCCAAGGCTACACAGAGAGACCTTGTCTCGGGGGAAAAAAAAATGTCCAAATCAGATTGTAGCCATGGTTGAGAGGAATTGTCTTGCTTCATGATTGTGTGGGCACAGTCCACTGTGGGTAGCACCATTCCCAGCCAGACAAGCCTGATGTTTAAGAAAGCTAGTTGAACACAAGACAAGAAGAAAGCCACTAAACGGCGTTTCTTCAAGGCTTCTGCTTGAGTTCTTGTTTCAGCTTGCCTCAGCGATGGATTGTGACCTGCAGGTGCAAGTTGAAACAAATTCCTTTACTCCCTCAAGTTGTTTTTATCATACTATCTGTGACAGAAACAGGAAGTGAACTAGGGCAGGGACTGAATGTTCACAATAATCAATTAAAAACTTAGCTGATCTTGAAGGAAACCTTAAGTGAAATGAGGCAGTGTGTGCTCTCATTGGACCAGGACAGCCGTCTACAGGGCTCTTCCCGCAGCTTGTGGGAAGGAAAGATAAACAAATAGATGAGCGAATGGGACTTTGGAGGGCTGTTTACTTCTGTCTGTGTGTGCATGTCAGACAGCCTTCTCTCAACTAAGTACTAGTGTTGAGTCATTGCCAGACCTCGCCGTTATGCCTGACAGTGTTACCCTAGGACGTCAAATTGTACAGCACCAGCTGTGGGGGCAGAGTGTGCTGCTCATTCGTTCAGCTTTTTTTTTTTTTAGAGCCTGAAGCTTTATTTCATTTTATTTTAATTTTTGAGATAGATTCTCATGGCATAGCCTATGTTCTCACTATAGAGCCAAAGATGACCCGGAATGTCTCATCCTCCTGCTTCTATGTCCTCATGGGTTACATAGGCTATAGCCTATGTCACCATGCATGTGTTTTATGTGCTAAGTAATACTATCTATGGGCCAGATTCCCAGCCTAGTCTAACATATTTAAAGTCACAAGGCTTTAACAAACTTTGTTGTTGTTGTTTTCAACAAGGGCTGAACCTCTGATCAACACACCAGGAGGGGAAAGGACAGAACACTGACTGCACATATTTAGGAACCTGGGTCGGTTGAAGTGGCCGCCATCATCCAGGATGCTGACCCAGGACCTACCGTAGCCTCTGTGCCTTCTGTGTACACCTTGTCCTGTTTTCTTGGTGTACAAACTGAAAGCTCTGGCAAGGCTCTGAGTGTATGCTTCGTCACTCACTAACTACAGTCCCTCTGGGTATTTGCTCTTTTGTGAAACAAGTATAATAACATCTAACTTTAGGCTTCAGTGTATATTCTGTCTCTAACATGAGATTTGTCACTTAAAGAACTGAATGGAACTGTGACCAATATGCTTCTTGAAAGACAACATGATAAAAAGGATCATGAAGGGAAATGAGGCAGTTATGTACCCGTGTCCCCACCCCCACCCCAATTCATATGTCAGAGTCCTAAACTCTGATATGATAACATGAAGGGATGAGGTCATTTAGGGTTATTAGATATCAAAAGGGGAGACTTTATGATAGCTCAAGACCTTTGTAAGAAGAGGCAATTTCATTCATTCATTCGTTTGTTCATTCATTCATTCACCATAGTCTCTCTCTCTCTCTCTTTCTCTCCCTCCCTCTCTCTCTTTCTGTCTGTCTGACATGTGAGACTATACTTAGAAGGCAGATATGCCTCTGTCATTAACCCTGAGACATAAATTCATCCAGAGGAACTAAAGTTTCTTATTCTTTTTTTTTTTTTTTTTTTACCATCTCCATTAGCTATGTGAATGAGAAGAAGCAGAAATGCTGATTCTTTACCTAAGCTACCTTTTAACTAGTCATTTCTTCCACTAAATATACTTGACAGGTATTTTTCTCTTTCCTGGGCCCAGGACCACTGACTATCTGTTTCACGATAATCACACACTGGAAGGGGGTTAAATGGGTGGATGCTGTGTGCCAATGTATAAAATGGCTAAAATCATAATTTCAAAATGTTAAAGGCCAGGTGAGCAGTGCTTGACTGCTTCATCTTTGATTCCTGCAGCCGCCTCGCCCAGCAGCTGTGCCGCTGCCTTTCCTCTTTGCCTACGTTTGTATCTTTGTAAGCCATAACCATGTTTGAACAGGGTAGGGCAGGGCAGGGCATCATTTACAGCCAGGCAAACCTGAGAAACCTTCATTAAAAAAAAAAAAATCCTGTACCTTTAGAGTTAAGACAACAGAGTGAACAGGTCTTCTGCAATGTGTGTGCAGCCATTTCTCTGTCATTTCTGGTCTTCATAGCCATGCAGACAAAGGAAAAGTCATAGGCAAAGCCAACTTCCTCAGACTCTTCCATGAACTGAGAGTAATAGCAATCTTTCCAGGGCCACTGTAATTGAAATTAATTGGATTTGGGAGATAATAACATTTATGCTAATATATGTATTGAGAGGAGACAATAGTGGGAGATAAGTACCTAGGAGAGGTGGGGCAGGAGGATGTGCAGTCCTGGCAGGAGAGATTAGGAGTCTGGGGAAGAGAAAGGAAGGGGTAAAGAAGTGGAATCTTTAAAAAAAAACAAAAAAACAAAACAAAAAAAAAAACCCTGGAGGTTTCTGACAAGCAAGATGGAACAGCAAGTGGGGGAAGGAGACTAGAAAACTTGTACAGATAATAATAGCAATCAATGGTATTAATATTAGATATGCCGTCATTGATGCCTTTTTACACTCTAAGAATTATGTATTTGTGACACCATTTTGTCCTCACAGCACATGTGTGTGTGTTGCATATTTGTGTATGTAAATCCTGCATGTGGAGATGAGAAGGCAACCTAGTATATTAGTTTTCCCCTTCCATTTTGTTTGAGACAAGGTCTCTTGTTCACTGCTGCATAAACCAGGCTAGATGCCCTATGACCATCTGGACATTCCTGTCACTGTGGGAGTGCTAGGATTACAGATGTTACCACATCTGGCATGCTGTGCTCTCTGGAATCAGAATCTTCACCTCTTATACTTGTTCATACCAATTTAAGCCAACATTGAAATTCTGGACCGTCAGATGGACATATCTATTATTATTAATCCATTTGGTAATTTCCTCCATTTTTAAAATGGCATTTTAGTTACTCATGCTTAAAAAGATCTAATGTGTACCTTTAATATTCCTCACAAACTTCCACTTCCATCTTTCTTTGATGATATATGGATGCTTTATTCAGGATAATTTTGTGCTATGGCAACATTCAATTTTTTTTTTGTGTGCTCAGAGCTACTATTGAGGTCAAATCATGGTACTATTGCGTATTTGAAAGAAATGACTAAATTGGAATGGTAATGAAGTTAACTACTATTATCTTGGCTTAATAGACCTAGTATCAAATTAAAGATGTTTAAACTGATTCCAAGGTCATGGTATGTGTGAATTTCATGCAGTCTTCTTGGCTTGCTTTTCAAATTATTAGGAAAATCACTCACCTTCTAACAAAGTAGTCTCTAAAGCTCAGAAATCCCAGCACAGCTGCCCGCTCTTCTCCCCTCCACCCCAGACCACAGTGCTAACCTACTGGCTTGTTTCTCCCCCTTCTTTGCCTATGGAAAGCCTTACAGGACCATTACACATTTTCTCTGACCTTCCCAAGGCATACACATAGCACTGTAACAACAGTCAATTAAATAAAAAGGCTGTCTGTTCTGACATTGCAGTGTACCTAAAACACCCAGGACTGCCAGCCACTTAGACATGTTGAAAAGCATCAAACTGAGTAGAAATTGCAGCTCTGCTCTTAAGTACAATTTTCCTCATAGCTCAATTTCCCCTAGATTCACACTTTCCTAGGTAAATCACATTAATCAAGAGAAGAGGGACATGGGGTACTGGATGGTGGATTGCCAGCCAGCCTTCTGCAATGAGAGTATCTCATCTTGAGCCGTCAGGGAATAGGTAACAGGCAGTCTTGACAAGCATGCAATCAGTGGAATGAAAAGTCATTTAAGTGGGAGGCGGGAGCAGGGGTCTTCTGCTGGCAGGGAGTATCTTCATTATTGTTGTCATGATGCCGTTAACTGTCCCCATCCATCATTTATTCAATACCTTGGTGAAATTAGCCAACTGCATATTATAGCTGAGCTTCAATGTGCCAGTCTCCCCTGAAAAACGTCTGTCTGTCTTATGCTCTGTGTCCCCCACCACCCACCACCCCTTTTTACTGCTCATTAACGATGTTTCATTTGCATCAGGGAACAATGGAGTCCTTTAGCCAATTATATGAAGTTACAGGTGCTTTGTAGGTGCCCTCTGTCGTCCATTTTTCGCCTTCTTTGTTGAAACAGTAGGCTGGAGTTGATTTATATTTCAGACATTACTTGACTTCTGCCCATTTCTAGATGGAAGCAGCACAATGCCTTAATGAACTGGCTCACACCCAACCTCGATGAAACTATAAAGTCAGTCTCAAAGTATCTTTTAAAGGGCTCCTTTCAGCTCACAAACCAGGAGGGGATCAGGGCATTTTGGAGTATAACAAACTTACCCTTTCTGTCCCAGGAGACTCAGCCAGTACGGATCACCAGATGGCTTTTGGCCCACCTCTTCTAGGACGCTTTCCTTACTATACACCTAGTATTCCCACTTCTTTGATTCAGACCCAAAGTTTCCTCAACCTATTCTAGGAGCAAGCATATAAAAGTAGGGGAAACCTATGGAACAGCACACTTTCCCCAGTCAGGAACAATGTTATGTAAGTTTATGTCAATTCTCAATCCGGCTCCAGTTCTAAAATACGGATCAAAGTCAGTTTCACACTGATACTTTAAGAGAAGGATTCAAGACCGACTAAGCCTACAGAGACTGTTTCTGTTCTATTATACAAGAAGGCAGTGTTGAGCAGACCGAGAGGGATGCTCACAGGTGGGAGCTCAGCCACGTGTTCCCTGTGCTCCACATGCATCATCTGTGTAATAAGGGAAATACTGCGTGGCTCCAAGATTGTTATGAGATTAAATTAGACATCATAACTGCCCTGGGCATGAGGAAGGTACTCAACATCGGTGACAACATTGCTTTCCTTTTCACATGTATTACTCAGAGAGAAAGCTTAAAAGAGCCCCAAAGAGAGAAGAAGATGTACTCATGTGAAAAAAATGGAATCATAAAAGCATGAAATTGTGAAGTACCATTTATTGATATTATGTAAGTTTAAACAAGATGCTGTAGCACATGCTGGAAAAGCTTGTCACTGAGGTAATACATGGTAGCGTAAACACTGAGAGCAAGAAGATTTAGTTGAAGGAGAGATCAATACCTAAATTATAAGGAATTGCCCTCCCCTTCTCCCTAACAGGACTTCCTAAAAAGTTTTAATAAACATTCTTTTTTCCCCTACATCTCTAACTTCTAGCTACCCCCACCCAGGAGATCATCAGTGTTATCAGCTTCTCATCTTTGTAGAAATATAATCAAATACATATAAATCATTTTCTTGCTATTTTGGTTTAACTTTATACATTTAGAGCTCATCACATATCAGTATGTGAAGAGTCCTTTATTTTTATACTGTTTTTCCTGTGTTCTGCTGCACATATTGACTTTACCCTCGGTCCTTTTCCTCCAGTGAAAGTGCTGCACTGTCTAATCACAGACAGTGTGAGGCTGGAACAGGGTACCTGGATCAAAGACTTTGTGCATCTGTAAGGTCAACAAATCACACCCCCCCCCCCCCATAACAGCGTAACATGGGAGAATTTACTTCCCTGAAATGAACTTGTTCTAATGGTCTATAGAACTTCTAAAGTTTTACTGATCTCATAGTGAAACATGACATGCTGGTATAATTTAAGCACGTATTTCTTCTATTATGTTGGGACTCTAACTGGGAGTTCTACTATCTGGCTGGGAAATGCATCAATGTACTTTATCTCTTTTTAAAATTTTATTTTTATTATTTTTCAGTGTGTGTATGAGTGTGGCCTGTGTGTATGTGTATGTGTGTGTGTGTGTGTGTGTGTGTGTGTGTGTGTGTGTGTTTGTACAAGTGAGTGCATGTGCCTCAGAAGCCATATATATCATGTGCTTGTGAGCTGCCTGGGAATTAAACTCAGGTCCCTTGGAAAAGCAGCACATTCTCTTAACTGGAATTATCTCTCAAGCCCCAGAACTTTATTCTTTTTTATATTATAACTTAAATATATTCTTGTATGCATGCAATTCAATTATATTTCTTAGTTTGTCCTTTGTTTGTTTTTTTTAACTCTAAATTGTTTCCCCCAATTCTAAAATTTAAATCTAACATGATTTTTAGATCCTCCAAATTCTAATATTTTTGGCACCACATTGAGTTCCAAATTCTTTTCAAGTGCTTATGGAAGAAGGCAGATTCTGAAATAATGTTTATACTATTTCATGGTTCCCTGATACAGTCAAAAGCAAGTCCTATACACTCCTTTTCCTGATGCTTAATAAACATTAAGTGCTCGCATGAAAAGCTGAATAAAGCGATCAAGGAAATTCAGAGTTGCTGAATATGAAACCCTACAGTGATGACATGAGGGTTCACAAAGCACAGACCAAAGCTTTGTGATTTAGTGTATTTATTCATTGGTCAGCGAGCTGGTAATGCAGAATCCAGCATTACTAATCTCATGAGTAGCTGTGCAATGTTAGCAGTAACTACACAACAGCTAGGGTAAAAGGAGAGAAGAAAAAGGGTAAATGCCCTATATCAGTGGTTCTCAACCTTCCTAATGATGCAACTCTTTAATATAGTTCCTCATGTTGTGGTGACTACCCACAACCATAAAATTATTTTTGTTGCTCCTTCATTACTGTAATATGACAAAATATGAATTAATCTCAGTGTAAGTGTCTGTGTTTTCTGGCAGTCTTAGAAAAACCTACAAAAAGGTTATATGACTTCACAAGAGGTCATGATTCCCAGGTTGAGAACCACTGTCATAGACAAAATCAAATTTTCAGGACCCTGGAGAGCGCCAGGTCAGACCTGGTCATCAACAACAAATCCAGTTGTTTGGGAGCAGCAGGACATGGTCTCAGCACTTTTAATCTGCCCCGCCCCCAACCTCTAAGTGGTGCAGTATAACTTTTCTTTGGAATAGATTTGGTCATTAATCTTCAAAAGACACAACTGCAAGTAGTATTATCCCAAATGTTGAAATCCTCTAAGCCAGATGTTTTCAACCAGTGAGGGGGCTGCAGCCACTTGGAGGGATCAAAAGACCCTCTTACAGGGGTTTCCAAAGATCCTCAAAGAAAAAACTGATAATTTACATTATGACCCATAAAAGTGGCAGAGTTACAGTTATGAGGTAGCACAATAGTTAATTTTATGGTTGGGTGTCACCACAACTTGAGGAATTTTTATTATAGAGTTGCATCATTAGGAATGTTGAGGAACATTGGTCTAAAGTCTAAACTTCTTAAAGTTGACATCTTAAAAGACCCAAAACTTTCCAAGAAAAAAATTGGATAAAGAATGCATTTATTGATATTTAAAAAGGGATTTTTTGATAAATACATGAAAACACGACATTCATAGGCCACTTTACATAATAATCATATATATGTGTATCTTTGTAAGTATGAACACTTAGGCATGTGAACAATGTAACAGTTATAGGCATATGAATCCTACTCATAAAAATATATGGCAAAGGAAAATGTGAAATCACTGTAGTTGGTGATTGCACATGGCTTTATAACCTTAGCCATCTGAATTGCATGGTGGACAGCATAAGTCTTTGGAGGAGACCAATAAAAACTGTGGTGGGCCATGACAACATACTTGGCAAGGCCAAGAGCTGAGACCTTGAGGGATTTTAACTTTCACGGAGGCACACATATGCCAATAACATCTCTCACTCCCTGAGGAAATGAGTGTTTGAGTACTACCAGAATGCTTATACATACAGTTAGTAGTGTGCAAATGCATTTTCAGAGTCAAGTCTTCAAAGACAAGGGAACTAGGACTCTAGTAGTCTTCATACATTTTAAAGGTACTAGCCTCAGACCTATGTGCTGATCTCATCTCAGTACAAGAGTAGTCTCTCAGGCACACCTAACACAATGCGTTACCACACTTACAGGTATTTGTTCTGCCTGACATCGTGTACAATCAAAAAAAAATGCACTAACCTCTGGAATCTAGCTTTCTATATCTCACAAAGTCTTTTATATAGTGACAGTTGCTGTTTTCAGGATCTTGGCTTCAGATTTTTAAAAATCAAGATTTTGATAATTTGTTATTCTAGATGTCTGGGATTTTGAGCTTTAGGCAATTTACCATTGTGTTCTTAGAGGTTGTGAATTTCAGGATTAAGATACACACTGTTATTGAATTCAGTGCTGAATTTCCAGCTACCTCTTATCCCCAGAAACTATTAATCTTAGCATGTCCCCTTGTCCACAGATTTTCCAGTGCTCTGTTTTGTATACAGTGTGCACTACTGTTTCCTAGTAAGACCAGTCTGATTGCGAGAAACACCGTGGGACATGGCAAGATGAAAAAAGTTTAAGTGGTAATGGTTACATTAACTTAAAACAAATCACTCTTAAAACACAAAGAATAAACATAAGAATAAAAGTGACAGTGGATGGATTTTGAGTCTGGGACATTTTGTTCGCAGCTCTCACTCTGGTTCTAGAAAGAAGCCTTCTTACTTCTGGTACTTATTCCAAGTACATAAGTTATACAGAGATTTCTAAACTGGAAAACAGGAACCTCACTGAAATAGTGTCCTTCTATGGCTTGAGTAGCCCGAGGAATTTGAGAGAGTCCTAAGAATTAGGCTTCCAAGTTTCCAGAAATAACCCCACCAGTACCCCTACAGCATCCCATGAGCCTCCTGTACTTCAATTTTTTTTCCTTTGCCATAGGGATCATAGCCAATAAGGGTTACTGATGTTGTGTTTTCTTTAATATAAGCCTTTCCCAGTACTTTTGGCTATCTATCTATCTATCTATCTATCTATCTATCTATCTATCTATCTATCTATCTATCCATCTATCCATCCATCTATCCATCAATTGGTCTGTCTGTCTGTCTGTCTGTCTGTCTCTCTATCTATCTATCTATCTATCTATCTATCTATCTATCCATCAATTGGTCTGTCTGTCTCTCTATCTATCTATCTATCTATCTATCTATCTATCTATCTATCTATCTATCTATCCATCCATCTATCCATCAATTGGTCTGTCTGTCTGTCTCTCTCTCCATCTATCTATCTATCTATCTATCTATCTATCTATCTATCTATCTATTCTTTATTCCTGCCTATCAGCTGGGATATAGAGTTTGACTGTCCCTAGCAACACATCTCAGAATGGATCATCTCCTGTGCCAGGTTATGCTTGTATACTGAAGTTGCTAAATGCTCATCCTTGTTAAAGCTGTTACCTCAGTTTTACATGACAGTATGATGCATGTTGCTGCTGATGCCTGACACCAGTGGGAGGGATGTCTGAGATCTTTACCAGAAAGAGAAAAGACTTCCCCAAAGGAGCTTCTGATCTGGACGTGGATAAACAAGTACATGTGCATTTATGCCTTTTTCTTAGAAAATTTCCAGATAGGGGGCAGAAAGTGGGAAATGCCAGGTGCCACACACACGCTGTCACAAGAGCTCTGGAGAAGTGTGTTCATGGGGTTTTAACATTTCACACAGTTTGTTTGTTGAAAGAGAGACTAATAATAATTGTAGAATCTTTAGAAAACAGATTAAGAAGGGGGACTAGAAAGGACCCCGAGAGTAGAAAGGAGAAACTGAAATCTATGCACACATTCTCTACAGTCTCTCTCTCCCTCCCCCCCCTCTGTCACACACACACCACTTTTACAATTGTGAGTTAAACACTTTTCACATATAGGCAAAAAAGAACAGGTTCTGAGAAATCGGATACTTTTCATGAAGTCATAGCAGTAATACAAAGTATAATAAATCAAGCTAATTCCGAAACTCATCTTAGGAAAGACCTTCCCCATCACAGTCTGATGACTTACAGGTGAACAAATCTCAGACACAAAAAACCAAATGTCATGAACTCATGCTCAAGTCAAGACAAGGCAGCAGGAAGCAAAAAAGGAAGAGATGAAATCTTTTCATCTTTAACCTGCTGTCCTTCCTCTCTTTAATGATGTATTTTGCTGCCTACCTTCGAGGTACTGCTGTTGACATTTTGCGAATCCCCTTTGTAATAGGATCACTTAAAGATCACACTTCTAATAAGCTACAAAGTTGTTTCAGCTTGTAATTGAAGTGGTAAAATAAGACAAGAAGGGCAAACTTCCACCAATAGCTTACTCTTTAGTATGGAGCAGTAATGCTGGGCTTGCTACTTGCTTATTTGTGTGCATGCCTGCATGGATGTACACATGTATGTTTGGATGTGAAACCTGGGTGGCTTTCTTTTTCTTTTTGTCTTTTATTGGATATCTGCCAGTGTCTTTGTCCTGTACAATGTAGTAAGTTTAAGGAAATTGCTGGGTCATCCACTGTGAGACTTTGCCGAAAATGGTAACGGAAGTGATACCAAAAGTATGCTTGGGCTGCAGCCTCATCGTTATTGTCATATCATCTTTTTGAGTCAAGTCATGCTCTTTGCACTTGCTGTCTGAAGCTGGCACTTGGAGATAAGCTTTTGCTTTGTGTCATCAAGGAAGGCAGCGTTCCTAATGCAGGGCAGAAGCTGAGTGTCCCATCATGACTGACATGTCAGCAGTGAGGAAGCTGGGACCAAAGCACTCTGGAAGAATCTGGGTCCTCTCATCTGCTCCTGAAGGTCAGAGGTCCATGTTGTACTTGTTAAGCTTGGACTAGAGTTGCTGAAAGTCACTGAATGGCATTGAAAGGGTTCTTGGATTTCTCAGTAAAATCACTAGCAATAGTACAAGATGGTCCAGGATCTTAGTTTTGGGTAGGAAACTGAATTCACAATCCTGGCTGTGCCAGTAATTCAGCATGCGACTTGAGGTAGATGATTTAACATGTCTGAACTTTCATCTTCCCATCTATGAGTGAAAAAATAATAGTATCTGATCTATTGGTTTCATAGGATTGTTTCAAGGATAAAAAAAAAGGGCTCATATGTGTGGAATTGTTTCAAGTTGTTAACCCCATGTATGTCACAAGCTAGTTTAATAATCATAGCCATGTTGCATGTCTCATACTTTTAAAAAATTTTTTTCATTAATTTATTCTTGTTACATCTCAATGGTTATCCCATCCCTTGTATCCTCCCATTCTTCCCTCCCTCCCATTTTCCCCTTATTCCCCTCCCCTATGACTGTTCCTGAGGGGGATTACCTCCTCCTGTATATGCTCATAGGGTATCAAGTCTCTTCTTGGTAACCTGCTATCCTTCCTCTGAGTGCCACCAGGTCTCCCCCTCCAGGGGACATGGTCAAATATGAGGCACCAGAGTTCGTGTGAAAGTCATACCCCACTCTCCACTCAACTGTGGAGAATGTTCTGTCCATTGGCTAGATCTGGGTAGGGGTTTAAAGTTTACGGCCTGTATTGTCTTTGGCTGGTGCCTTAGTTTGAGCGGGACCCCTGGGCCCAAATCTGCCTATCATAATGTTCTACTTGTAGGTTTCCAAGACCCTCTGGATCCTTCTACTTTGCTATTCTCCCATGCTTCTCTCATCTAGAGTCCCAATAGAATGTCCTCCCCTCTGTCCCAATTTCCTGGTAAATGAAGGCTGCATGCCTCATACTTAAGTGGTGAGGTTACTGACTGTTCTTGATTTCTTATAAAAGAGTTATGAGTCAGAGCCATGAGAAGGATCCTACCATGCTCACACTCCAAAGCATGAGCCTTACATGATCTGCTCTCCTTGAGTATGTTTGGGGATAGTGACTATGTTGAGCCAGCTGATTCTATGGCCAGGTTAGCTTGTATAACAAACCACCATAACAAGCTGGGATGAGTGTCTCCCAGTGGCCTTGAAAATTCAGCTTCTGTGCTTCACACAGCTTCAGAGGA